>NC_047660.1:116246418-116257364 GCF_011762505.2 Arvicanthis niloticus | reverse complement strand
GAGGAGTGAGGGTTAGGCCTGGGAATGGTTAGAAGGAACGGACAAGGGAGGGACTGAGGGAAGAAGGAGATGTTATTATAGTTGAGTTAAAATTAAACCAATCTTTAAAAAAATGTTCTTTTGCCTTTGAAGGTATGAACTCTATTATGCTGTTTCATTAACCCTGGACTCCGATTTTATGCTGAGGAGGATGTTCTTACTCACTGTTACTTGTCTTTTCTTTTCCTCTGGTGTGATGTTTGATCACACTTCCCCCTCCTCAAGAAAGTTAACTTTTCTTTTTTTTTTTTTTTTTCAGTGAAAACAAGCAGAGGTTTCCCATCAATGAGAAGTGAAGCATGGCTGCCACCATTAGGAACAAAGTGAGCTCTATGTGTGGGAGTCCCTTCTCGATTCCACTGACCTTAGAGGAACCTACCTTCGTTGCTAGGGTTCCCGAGAACCTTCTTGACCTCTGCATTGGTGGGATTGGTGCCAAGAGCCCGGAGGACGTCACCCACCTGACTTAAGGTGATCTTGCATTCACCTGTTCTGTCGAACAGGAGAAATGCCTCCTTGAATTCTGTAAGAAACACAAGACGTTCAGGCACTGGTGGGTACTGGATTTTTAGTTCCCGAGGCCTAATTAACCCCAGGCCCTTCAGGATTCAGTTCAAACTCTTCTCTGTTTTACAATTTTCAACAACCACTCACTCCATCTATCACAGAGTCACTGGAAAACCCTTCTGGTGTTTCTGTGGGGACTGTTTAAAGCAGTATTTCTAGTTTTAAGCCAGGCTATTATTAATGTGGAATAAGTTTTTAATTATGATAATTGGAGCTCCTGGTTATCGTGCTTCATATTTCCTCCACCTGGATGGGCAGTAGGAGTCACTTAAATATTCTGATGCCTTGAGAAAGATTAGGAGTCTCCAAATAGTCCTTCTATTAATTGGCAATGTTAATGAAATGTCAAGAAAGCAAATTTCCAGCTGAGGCTATTGCATGTGAGTTTAATCTAAACTTATTACATTTGGAGAAACATCTTCTTTGGGGGAACAAACTTTATAGGCTGCCTTTTCAACTACTTTCCTCTAGATATAGCTATATTTATTATTATTATTATTATTATTATTATTATTAAAGTTGGAAGTGCATAGTAAGCCCGTAAGTTTTACAACGCCATTTAACCACCTCAATGTCTGATTCTAGGGAGGCTCTTATGATTGATTCAGAGTGAAAATAATTTTTTAGATCAATTGTTATGATATGTTCATATAACTCTGGTTTAACCCCAGAATAATCCATATGACCTAAACATGTTTACAATTTAAAAACATATTTTAAAGTTAACATTTACTGGAGATGATTATAGATTGCCATGCGGTGGTAAGAAATTAATGCAGAGATTACTGCATTTTCTCCTCTGCTTAATTTTCTCCAGTGTAACTCTGCAGAGTCCCAGCATGTTATTGAGCTTGGGATATTTACCCAGACAGACTGAGCTGTTTTATTCATGTCCACATCTGTGTGTTTATTAAGAGTGTATCTGGAGGTGCTGCCCTTTCTCACTACGATCTCTCTGCTGGGTACTTTATGTCCTTTAATTCTGTTTCGATTGAACTGCTTTGCCTTCACAATTGTCACTGTAATAATTTAGAAATATGTACCAAAAAGACTGGAAAGAGGAATACACATGCGTTTGAGAACCAGCACAGGCATTTTAATGGAAGTATCTAAACTAAATGAAAAATTCTGGAAAACCTGGAGTCAAGATGGTGATTTACTGGAGTTAACACTAACAACACTGTAACAATTGGTGAATACACTCTCAGAACTGGAAACATTCTTTTTAGGCTAGGGGTGGTCTCCAACAAAAGGTACTGTCAGAGATTACTCTGTCTGATATCCTGGTATCTTATTTTAGTAGCCTGGTGCCTTTTAATCTAAGATTGTACTGATTGTGTATACACGATTAGCTATAGGTCATGTTATTGTTCTTGTATTAGATTCTATGCATTCTCACCATAATCTGCCCTAATCTGGAAAAAATGCTTGCGCCTTGTGGTTTCATGAGTCACATGCTATTTTTCATCTTTCCAAAGGTCACGTGGAACTGGACTTCTCTTGCTACTGGCTTCAGACGCCAGGCATGGTCCTCTGAGGACTTGCAGTCACCTGGCACAGATGCTGGTGTAGAAATGGGATTTTTATGGCTGTAATGGAATCTCTCTGACATTATCTTTTGATAATTTAAAGGCAGAGGCTGGAGAGGTAATTCTTTTAATCCTGGACTTTTAGCCCAAGGCTTAGCTACTCTCTTCAAGGTTCCAGAACACAGACTGGTAAACTCCCTCCCTGGCTGGCTATATAAACCACATTTTATTATGTTCTTACCACACCCCTTTGTTTATGTATTGTTTATGTTCTTTGCTGAACCTTAAGAACAGAGTGGAGTTGTCTCCACAGACAACAGTGCAAGCAAAACTTAACAGTTTTTCCTATTAAACCTTTAAAAATGCATCATGTGTTCTTTTCCCAAGAACCACAGTGTTTTTGAAATATCTGGTGATGAAATTATTCCCCACCAGCTTTCTAATGGTGGTTTTGAACACTTAACTATAAGTGGTGAGCTTTAAGATTCAGACTTTAACATTTATAATTTAAAAATTAATTAATGTTTAAGTAGGCACATGTAGCTGGTGGTCATGCTAATAGAGAGCACAAGACCTAAACCTTCCAATTGTTGTAACTATCTTTGCCTTTCCCTCCCTTTCCTTCAATCCAAATAGAATGGTGTGGACAATGGTCTTCATCCATTAAGCAAGGAAACAAATTCAAGTGGTTTTGAATTTATTCTGAAAGCATAGAATTTCCACTTAGTTTGAATAGTTTACATTTGTTTTTCTGACACAAAGCAAAAAAAAAAAAAAAAAAAAATTCCAGGTCAATGTACCAATGTTTATTCAGTTCTGTGGCTTAAACCTGTTTTCAATATTGGGTGACGGGTCTCACACTCCACACTTTTAAGTACATTTATCTCACCAAGGATTTTTGAATTTTTTTCATTGTTTGGTTCAGCAAAAGTTTGGTAGCTATGGTGGCATTATAAATCAGGAGTTGTAGCGGACTGGGAGGAAGGGCTGATGATGCAGCTACATCACTAGTTAAAAGTATTTTTTAAACAAATTAGAACCGTCATTTCCTTAAGACAAATTCTTCATGGTATATCTTTAAATGATCTTGAATTGTAAGTCATCTAAATCTTCTAAATCATTGGTTCTCAACCTATAGGTTGAGTGACCCTCTCCCAGGGGTCACACATCAGATGTCCTGCATATCAGATATTTACATTAGGATTCACAACAGTAGCAAAATTACAGTTATGAAGCAGCAACAAAATTAATTTTATGGCTGGGGTCAGCACAACATGAAGACCTGTATGGAAGGATCACAGCATTAGGAAAATTGAGAACCACTAAACTGTCTCTATGAGGACATCAACCATGCTACAGGGATCAGTGAGTCTGAACTACAGCAAAAAACCTTTAGTTCTAAACTGAAACCCAGACAACATCATACTTAACATGATCCTGAAAGAGACTGATCAGTGTGGAAAACTTTAGGTAGAGAACTGTTACTAATAACCCATAATTATTTGTATCATATATGTTATAATACAGTATACATTTTTTATGACCAATCGTCTGACTTATATAACATCACATAACGAAACCGTTTCTCTCTCTCCTTTCTATAAACAAATTTTGCTTAGTTCATCCACATAGTGTGATGACTTTACCCTAGAAGATTTCTCCCTAACCTCCCCTGTATAGAAATTGAGCTTGTTTGGGATATTTGGCCCTGTTAAATCTAAATACATAAAGAAGAAAAAAAAATTTTTTTTTTAAAAATTGAGACTCACTAATTGTACCTGTTCATGAAAGAACTTTCTAGTCAGTTTGAATTCATATGAATAATGATACGATTACTATTCTTTTGGTCACTGAGGAAGAAAGACCTTTCACCTCTCCAGCTGTCTGTCCTGTATCTCTTAGAGAAACACTGGACCAGGCTCCTTCTCCATCCATGAATTTACTTCTATCCTACAATCCCGTTTCCACAGAAACGGGGCAGGTTGGATAATTAGGGCAGCTTTTATAATCAGCTTCACTTTTCAGATTACACACTCCAGACTTATCAAATCTCTCTCTAGGGTTTTAATTAGTCAATTCGTTTTCTAAAACCTAGATCCTTTTGTGACTATATCATATGTAATCTTTCCTATTGTATTGAGTTCATCTTATTTAGAAATCAGTGGCTAAAAGGACTTATTAAAACTTTTTATTTCCATAAATCTTTGATTACTGACTCTAACCAAGGGCTTTGGTTATACAGGTTTATATTTAGAGTGATTGAAAGCAATTTATATTTAGAGTAGCAACACCAGTGTGGATAATTAGGCAGCACTTGATTCATCCCCAGGGAGTTGGTTTTCTCACTCGTCACCTCTGAGTCTGCACATATGAACGAACGGCTACCACTTTTAAACTTACCCTCCTGTTGTTCCTTAGAGAACTCGATCTGTTAGAAAGAAATTAATCATAAAGAATATTTTAACCAGAAAAGAGCGTCCTGATTTATGAGCGCGTCCAGCTCATTCCCTGAGTTCTCTTCAAAGTGAGCTCCGGAAGTCAGCCCATTTTTTCTGAGTTCAGGCATGGCGTGGACAACGAACGGTCTGAGCCACAAAGGAACATGCTGGGGAGTTAGGAACATTTCAAAGACAGGCAGAGCTCTTCCTAGGGTAGAGCTGCTCACATCACTTACCGGCAATCTGGTCAGCACTGAAGGACTGTGGTGGCAAAAGAGAGAGAGAAAGAGAGGACTTTCAAATGCATTGACAGAAAGAGAGCTCTGCTCTGTGGCCTTTGGGAAACCATGTAGGTGCCATGGCACAGGAAGAGTGTGTGAGGGCAACTCTGAACCTAGGAGCATAAAATCTATTGCAAAAGATAACTTGGAAATCTTTTCTCTATATCTTAACGATGTAAAATATTAAAAATGCTAAATTGAATGCTTCCCACAATGCCATAGCAATCTATATTTAGCATACGTCCAATAAGATATACATTTAAAACTGCAAATAAAATTGCATATAAAAACCACCCTTTAAAAGTCTTTCTGTCTAACTAACATATTTTATACTTGTATATGACACTGAAGAATCAGATGCAGTTTGCTTAACTTTAGCTATCATTTATCGCTGAATTCTATTTTAAAGCTGAATACTATGACAAGTATATGACAAGTGATACTTGCACTTTTCTTTCCCCTTCTAAATTTAGATGAATCTTACGTGTTATAGCCAAAGCTGGTGAAGCCCATACGCCTGCTCTGAGGAAGAAGACGGGTTTTGCCATCTGATGCAATAGTTCCAAGTAATTTCTTCTATCTTCATCCTAGCTCATAATAGGTTCCAAAAACCTTGTGCTAAATAGGTTCTGTTCTCCGCCCTATTCCTTGTCTGCCTGGCGTCTCAGTATGCTCCTGTTGCCCAACTGTCTCTCCTATAAATGACATATCGTTGTCTTGTAGGACCCACCATGATGGAGTTCTAGGCTGCAAAACAGCAGTGGGGCTGGAGGATAAACTGAAGGCGGCTCCGATCCCTGAGTGGAGTCTTACCTCTCAGTGGCTTCCTTTTATATCTGGGCAAACTGACCTCATATCTAGCATCAGATTTCACAGGGCAGTTGCCACTCCTCCTGGAGGAGTTCTTTAGCTTTCTTAGGGCAAAGAGAAAGAGAGACATGTACCCTAGGGCTATTTTTAGGAAACCAGAATCTAGACGTGAACAGCCCCAGTGAGCCTGAAGCCTGTCAGTACTTTTATGGTCTTTATCTCTGAGATGTTCCCTGCAACTGTCCTTCTTAAGACATTTCTTTGCTCATGGAAAGCTTGGAATTCCTCTGGGGCTCGGGCTTCTGATGCATAATTATGGACCCTGCAAGTGTCTAGTCAGCAAGTCTGGGTATTAATGGCACTTTGTGAATGCAACTGGGTTGAGGCTTGAAACAGTAACTGGTATAGAAAGAACACTCTCCAAAGCTCGGCCCCTTACGGTAAAGTTCTGAGGTCTTGAAAAGGCATTGCGTGCTCTGGGTATTTCTTAGGATACATCCACATAGCAAGCTGATCAGGTTCCCAAATCACCATTGAAGATGATGCTTTTGCAAGCAGTATTAGTAGGGGTACAATCTAAGTTTAAAACAATGATTTAGGGTCCCCCCTTTCTCTCTCTTCCCTTCATCTCCTGACATTAAGTCTGAGGATGTCCTTCCTCTCCTATTTTCTTTACAGAGATTGACTATTTGTATATTTTTATTTCTGAAATTCTTAGCAAGGAAGAGAACTGACAAATCCATTTTGTCTTTCTCTCTTTTTTTTTTTTTTTGTTATTGTTGTTGCTAAAACCAAGCTTCCCTGTCCAACCCTTTGTGTCTCAGACTGCAGACGCACAGTAAAATAACCTAAAGTAAGTAAAATAACCTAACGTAAGGCTTATGGAGTGCAAAATAGTACTTCAACATTTTAAAGGTGTTTAAGGGAATTGCCGGCGATGGGCTTTTACAGCAGCTTGTCTGAAAACAGGAAAAGCTGGCATGACTTTGGGGGAAAGATCAGTTTTAGAGTGTTCACTGGAGTTCAGACACAGGGGATGTGCGGTGAACGGTGACTTCTGCATGTGTCCTCAAGGAACGTATGCATAAAAAGCAGGAAGTGTGTCCTGTTCAGTATCTTCCACTTACCCTCTTACTGTTCCAGAGGAAACGAACAGCTAAATATGCACCACTTCTTGAAATACATAATTATGCACACATATGAAAACATCGCAATGCTAGTCGCTTTTCTGCATAATTATTAGGTGCTGATCACAATATTAAAAAATATATATCTCTTCTGACTCAAAGTTTACAATGATGAAAAAATATCTTCCAGGATCTTGAGTCTCCAAATGACGAATGATAATATAATTTTTAAGGTAGTAGCACCAAAGTAAATGTGTCTTCATGTTTTTAACATGATTGAAAACATGATATTTTTAAAAAGTTATTGGGGAACGATGATTAACAGAAAAATTAAAAATGCTTTGAGTCATTAAAGGGAAATTTTGTAATTGTATTTCTGCACTTGTGCCATTAGATTTGATGAGATTGTATGTACATATTTGTAGCACTAAATCTGAATTGCCCAATCATTGCTGAGAGCTCGTATATATCTTTAGTGAGGCTAGTAGCTATAACTCTTACACTGAAGGTGTCCCCTTGTACATAATGATAATCTTCATATTACATCTTCTTCAGATGGAAAATATGGTGGCCATGCATACGTAGGAAACATGATCAATTTGTATAAAAACTTGTGGGAAAACCAGAAAGTTGGCACCGAACTTCAACTTATTTGTGAATAAGCTATTTTTAACCACTTAGATATCACATTAAGGTTTGTTGTTATTATTAACATAGGAGCCATAAACTGCTAAGAAACTGTTAAATCATTTCATCCTAGTTTTTCTCTACATCTTTATCCTATTGACTATATAAGTTTAGATTTTTTTAACCTACTGAAAGTCAAAATATAAACTTAAACATACAACACAAGAAAGAATAAACTATATTTAAGTCCAGAGAGGAAAATAAACTTTAAATGTTAGGTCTATGATATGTGCTCAAAATAAGAGAAACAACTCATCTCCTGTCTGTGGTTTGAATGACAAACCTCTGTCTTGTTTCTCTTCCTTGTTAAATAGGAATATTGTCAGCTCTTTGAGCAGATGTGTGATCTGATTACCCAGCCATTTGGTTAGGGCTTTGGTTAGAGATCATCATTTGGTGTGTTTCAAATCTTTTCTGTCTGGCATGCAACCACTGTTCTCTCCTTTTGTCACATTAGAAGTTCTCCTCAGCCTTGGCCAGAACCTGTCTTACCTAAAGAATTCTCTTTTCCCTGTGCTGGACCTGGTTCTTTTTTCCCACCCAAAACCAGTCAGCCTAACTGCTTTACCTGTTGGGAAGCCCAGGCCAATGCTGAAAGCCCATAGCTTGTTTCTGGTGTGGATCTGGATGTGTGCTAACACTGCATCTCTCCCTGGAGCACTGACTTTGCATTGTACTTGGAGTTTGTTCACCACAGCTCTATGGATACCTCTCTTCTTCAGATGCTTAGTGAAGTTTTTGTTCAATGAAAGCCAGTAGACTGTTAAGGCTCTATGTTCCCTGTGCATTTGGGGTGGTATGGCTGTAGACCCAAGTTCCTTTTTCAAACATACGTTCTCCTCTAGAGTAAAATATTTCCAGAAGACAGAAACTTTGTCTGTTCCTTTATAAAGTTTACATTCCAGGAAAAAAAAATCTATGTTCTTTATTAGTATTGCATCTTCAGCACCCAGAACTGCCCAGCACATAGTAAGCATGCTCACTTAAAATTCTTTAGTATTTCTACTTCTGGCATTTTACTTTAGATTTTATCCAAATGCCTGTAGTCCAGAGTTCTAATTTGTCAATCTTCAATTTCTTTTTAAAGACATCTTTATTATATTATCCTAGTCTTTGTCTTCCCTGGTTGGTAAAAGGCCACATTTCACACTGTTACAGCTTATCCATTCACATTTGGAATTAAGTTTAGGTAAATATCAGTCTGAAAGACCCTCGTAACTAAGAAGAATTCTTACTGCAGGGATAGACTTCTCTGCTTTGAGAATTGTCCTTCTGCTAGTGACTGTGAAGTTTGGTTCACTGACTGAAGATAAATTTTCTGGCACCTAGTTGGAATTGCTTTACAGGACAAAGTATTACGATGCATTTAAACAAACTATAGATTTAATCTATGTTGAATTTTAGTATCCTAAAGGAAGAAGTGGTGTCATTAAAGAGCGTGTGGGAAATGGGTGGTGTTGAATACTGAGGGGAATGTCCTAGGGAGGAACCTGCACCACAGTGATCAAAGGCCTTCCCAGTTCAGGGGGATGCACACATGCAGTGACGGAAGCTAAGAAAAGCAGCTGCTGTAAGCAGAGCCAGTTTCCAGTCAAGAGAACACTGTTGGATATTCTCTGCCTTCTTGCCTGGCAGAGAGATCAGGGTTAGACACATATCAACCTTTATGGAAATAATAAAACTAATTTCTCTTACAGAGTTTTTAGCATCTACCCATAAAAGGCCATTAGAAATAATATTTGAAACCGTTAGAATGGTGTGCTTCATAATATGTCTCTTACAGTCAATGGAAAGAAGAAGCTCTCCTTCCATGTTTGAGCTCAGCAAAATAGTATTTAGGGTGTTTATTAAAATATCGTATAAATGGGGGAACTGGAACAATGAAGACCTGGTACAAGAGCTATTAGATGGTTGGGTACATTGGTCTGAAATGAGACTGGCCTGATACAGCTATGTTCAGAAGGCTTGGACTGGTCATCTGAATTCTGTCACCTAAGCACAAAACTGTGAGATTAAAAATAGCTCAGTTCAGATCTGTAGGAAGCAGTAGAAACCTAAGTGAATTTTGATATGAGTTTCAAAATAAGATCCAAGCCTGCTCCTTTCCAGTTTTCTCTCCCACATCTTTCTAGTTAATAATTAAGAAATAAAATTACAATTTTTTGAGCTATGATTTTTCTTTGTACATTTACTTATTTACATGTAGTTGATTAAAAATTAAAAATATGGTTTTTTTACTTTTTAATTTTTATAGTGTAAATACTTAAAATATTATAACTAAGAAATTATAATTTGTATGGGATAGAAGTTCCTCTTGGGACAGCCATGATAAATGAAAACTAATTATTCTTCTAGATACTGATGGGATATATGGAGAACTAGAATGGAAATCTTATTCTGACTGTCAGGACAAACCATGTGTCTTTAATTCAAATAACTTCTCTAGATTATTTTTTCTGAATACATAATATTTTTTTACATTTTTTTGGTTGCTTATGGGTTTAATATGTTTTGAATGTTTCATTCTTTAGGTAGTAGGACCTACTACAACTTATTCTATGAGAAAGGACAGGCTATCTGAAAACTCAAATGATATGTTGTACTCATTGCAATAAGGAAAGTTTTATCAAAATGTAATTCACAGCAGTAAGTTCAAGTCGACTGGATTTTTATGATCTGGAGATAATACAGTGTTGGGTGCGTGGTAGCTAAGAAGCAGCTCACTCACAAGGACAGAAGAAAAATGTTCTAAGAGAAACCTTTCCTCCCCAGCTTCAAGTCACTATTATTAGCTTCCGACTAGAACAATTGGACTTATCACCCACATGATTTAAAAATTAACTAATATATTCTGAAGCCACTGATACTTTTAGATGGAGGATTTTGCTGTGGAGATTCTGGTTTGGCGCGAAAAAACGAAGTGGTAACATTGATGAAGAAGTAAAGTAGGTGATACCTCATCTTCAGACGAAAAGCGGTTCAGTCGGAAGAGAAGAAAGTGCAGTCTCAGCAGACTAAATATAACCCGTCCCACAATTCCATGAGTCAGACGGTGCTTAACGCTGGGTAATTACGGAATGACTTCTAAAGACAACTTGCCAGGGGTTTCACTTGCAGAACTGAAATGTCAAGGGCTAAATCTGGCCCTGTCACTTTGTGGTCTCCTCATCTTGCACAGATTTAATTATCTTGAAATGTAAACTAGTTTTCACATTTTAGTTGGTAAAGGCATGTCTTCCTTTGTAAGCTGTGTGACAGATACTTAGCAAAGACGCTGTTCAGTTACATACACTTCAAAATGTCGCTATGGGGAGAGTTACAACATTTGCCCCTCGACATTTCTCCATTCCCTTTCAGCTGCTTTGTTCTCTCACAGTATAGACGAGAAACAGACAACTGATGTTGACTCATGGAAAAATAATTTTTTTATTTCTTCTAGAAGATCAATCACGTTTACCCTTTTTTCTT
>NC_047660.1:116143918-116241418 GCF_011762505.2 Arvicanthis niloticus | reverse complement strand
GGCCGGGGCTGGGGCAGGCGCAGCAGCAGCAGCGGGCTTCTTCACGTCTTTCTTTGGTGCCATTTTGATTAAAAGGTTAACAACAGAAGGATCTCCTCCAGAAGAACCTGTCAAAGTGACACTTGGAAGAGCAGTGGTGGCTCGCTTGACCTGCAGCCCAGTGTCTGGAGGATGGACCCAGAGTGTTGAATGGTATAAGGGCATGCATATATATTTCCCCTAGTGCCTAATAGAACCTTGACACACGCGGCTGGATTGGACGGTTCACTTGTTCAGGGGGGTGGCATTCCGGTTCAGACTATAAATGGAATCTAAGGGGTCAGGGCTTCCTTAAGTTTTTGAACGCCTCTTGCTTTTTTTTTTCCTCCCCACCTCTATCTATAAAGAAGAAAGAAGCATGACAAAGCCAGCCCTGGTTGGTTTGGTGACAGCTGATAGATGTACCTTTTTCTTGGTAGAATTAGAGTTCTGTTGAAGCTGTAAATCTTTTATTATTTTTTTTTCCTTCCTAAGAAACTTTACCGGATTCAATTTCAACTTGGAATTTTGGCTGAGGCCGTCACCAACTTTCACCCAGCTTCTCCACGGCTCATGCCCCTCCCTTCCTGGCCATGATTTGCAAGAAAATGTTGGTCAGCAAAGAGGTCACTGGTAGTGTTTAAAAATAAAAAGCAGACGTATAAGGAAAGTCCACCTAGTCTTAAAGTGGTTTCCTTTCTAGGGAGTACAGTCTGCGTCTCTCCTTGCCTCCCTCTCTCTATGTCTGTGTCCCTATGCTAAAGAAAACTAAATTTAAAACTATTTCCTATGACTTGATTTTTCTGTACAATTTAATGAAGAATGGTAAATTAGTTTTCAGTTGGAGTCTGCAATTAGCCCATTGCCTTCAAAATGACATTAAATAGAATTGTCACCTTAATCTTATATCCATGCTTAGAGGGACAAATACATTTTTAGAGAAATAAATTTTTAAAAAGACCTAATTATCAATGCTGTGCATGTTTTGCTGGCAATTTGATATTTGCTTTTTCTTATTTTTGTCCTTGGTTTCCAGTTTGCAAGGTTAGACTCATATTAAGTAATATATGAAAACCAAAACTGGGTGTATTAGTGTAATACCTTTAATCCCAGTATCTGGGACAGAGACAGATAGCTCTCTGTGAGTTCAAGGACAGTCTGGTCTACACAGTGAGTTTCAGGACAGCCTGAGCTACCTAGTGAGACCCTGTCTTGAAAACAAGCAAAATTGCAATTCATGAAAACCAATGGATTTAACTTTCTAAGTGACAAGTCCCACCAGAGAAGGTATTGCAGTTATATTATTGTCCAGTGTCATTCTCACGTTTGTTGTTCAGCTTGACATATAATTAATGAGCACTTACATTTGACTATCATCATTATTAATTACTGTGTAAAATAATTATTCATCATGATTGTATGTGTGTATGAATGTGTGTGTGTTTGTGCAATGTACATTTGTGGGTACAGCTTGCATGTGGATGTCAGAGGACAACTGTGTGGAGTTGGGGCTCTTTCATATTAATGTGGATCCTGAGTGTGGAATTCAGGTCCTCATTCCTGCACAACAGACACTAACCACTGAACAATCTCACCAGCCCTGTGAGTAGTTATCTGGGAAGCAAAACAGAGTTGGGAGTTTTAGGTGAACTTATTTATATGCAATATATGAATACGTTATATATGCACATACATGTATATAAATATGTTTGTGTAAATACGTTCTGATTATTACATGTAGTCGTGGCTAAAGACAGTGATTTGTTTTGGTCTGATAAAAGTCTTCCCCTGTACTTTGTAGCTAACAGAGATGAAGACTCCTAGTATCAGGCCAGGCAGTGGAGGCCCACACCTTTCAGGAGCCAGCAGCATTTGGATCTCTGCAAGTTCAAGGCTGGCCTAGAGAGAGTTCCGTGACATTTAGGGCTACAAACAAACAGAAAACACAACAGCAAAACAAAGCAAAAACAAAACATCTCACATACTTTCATAACACCAAGAATTCGGCTGTTAACAAACTGACCTACGACTACTTGGTCTCCTCAGCTCATGTACTGGATTGAGTTACTGAACTATCTCGCCCACATACATTCAGGAAAAGCTTTATGTTTTTCTTCAGTTCTAGAATTGCTTGTGCTTGCTAGGTAAGCCCTCTACCACTGAACTACACTGCCAGCTCAGGACAAACACTGTAAAAAAAAATCATTCTAAATTAAATTATTTTTAAACTGGTACAAACAAAAACATGTTTATGAATGAGGAACCAGGTATTGTTAATCACATCTATTTCTTAAATGTTCATCACTTCCTTATGCCGAAAATATTCAAAGTCCTTTTTAGTTTTGAGAGGTCTGAATAATCCATCACTCTCTGTGGTTGTCCTACTGTGTACCCACATACTAGGGCTTCTGACCCCTGTGTCTCCTGACTGCTAACCTTCTGCACTCAAGTTCAATCTGATCCTTTCTCTGTCTCTATCTCTCTCTCTGTCTCTGGACTTCTCTGTCTCTCTGTCTCTCTCTCTCTGCTCTCTCTCTCATGTATGTATGTATGTATGTATGTATGTATGTATGTATGTATGTATGTGTGTTGTTGAGACAAGACCTTGCCATGTAGCCTAGGATAGCATTAAATTGCAGTGATCTACTTGCTTTGATTCCTAAGTGCTGGAATAGTAATTGTATCTGAGTACTTAGCTCAGATCAACATATTTTATTTTTTAATATATAATTTATTTTTATTTTATTTTATTTTTGCCTGCATGTATGTCTGCCATGAGGGTGTCAGAAGCCCTGGAACTGGAATTAAAATTAAGTGTTTGCTGACATGTGGGTCCTGGAAATTGAACCCTGGACCTCTGCAGGAGCGTGGTCTATAACCACTGAGCCACCTCTCCAGAGCAACTTATTTTGATTCATATGTGAAACTACTCAGTGCTTGTTTTCTACATTAAGGAGAGTATTTTAATAGCTCTCTCGTGGATGTGTGCTATTTACCACAGACTCTTGCATCACCTAAATTTAGATGTTGATATCTTTTCTTACATATAAGGCAGTCACAAGAATCTGAGATTCTTTTTATTAAATTTATTTATTTGTTCACTTTACATCCCAATATAGCCCCACTGTCTTCTCTCCGCACCCCCATGCAGATCTTCCCCCCATTCCTCTTTTCCCTTCTCCTTTGAGAAGGGAGAGACCCCTCTAGGTATCATCCCACCCAACAATAACCTCCCCCCACCCATCAAGTTACTGCAGGATTTAACACATCCTCTTCCACTGAGACCAGACAAGGCTGTACATTTAGAGCATCCATAGGCAGGCAGGCAACAGATTCAAGGACAGCCCAGTTGTTGGGGAACCTGCATGAAGACCAAGCTGCTCATCTACTACATATGTGCAGGGTGCCTAGGTCCAGCCTGTACTCACTCTTTTGGTGGTGGTTCAGTTTCTGAGAGTCCTTAAAGGTTCAGATTAGTTGACTCTGTTGGTCTTCCTGTGGAGTTCTTGCTCCCTTCTAGTCCCTCAATCCTTCCCCCAACTCTTCCATAAGACTCCCCCAGCTCCATCTAATGTTTGGTGGTGGGTTTCTGCATCTCTTTCCATTGGCTGCTGGGTGGAGCCTCTCTAAGAGGACAGTTATCCTAGGCTTCTGTCTCCAAGTATAACAGTATTATTGATAGTGATATCATTAATAGTCAGGGATTGGTTCTTGCCCGTGGTATGGCTCTCAATTTGAGACAGTCATTGATCAGCCATAGCCCCCGTCTCTGCTCTAACTTTGTCCCTGTACACCTTGTAGGCAGGACACATGTTGGGTCAAATGTTTTGTGGATGGATTGCTGTCTTTATCCCTCCACTGGGAGTCCTACCTGGCTACAGGAAGTGGCCACTTCAGGATCCATATCCCTCACTGCTAGGAGTCTCAGCTAGAGTTGTCTTGTTGTTCCCCACCCCCAGCCATAGACACCCTGTGGCTTCCCCTATCCCTGGTCTCTGGCACATCCTAGAGACTGCCCCTCCCCCCTTCTAATTTCTGGAGAATTTGAATATTTTTAATCTAAGTATATGGCTTCCAAATAATTATGATATAGTACAAATTATGTTGTTTATGCTAGAATTACTACTTTTCTAAATAGCATAGAACTGCCCACTCATTTGCTTTCCTTTGGGATTTTCTTCAGTGAATGAGCTCTTTTAATTACGTTGTCTATTCACAGTTTATAGTAACGCTTTGTTTTGCAAAAAGCCCTTAAAATCTTGACAGGGTTGATGGGCAATGGAACTTCACTTTTTTCAAGAAACAAAAATGATACTTTTTATATTCAAGTGAAGAACAGAAACAAAAAATAAATCTTTATGTTTTGTTAACTCATCTAAATGGTTTGACATTAGTCACGCAACAAATAATGACAATTTCCAAACTAAAACTTTGAATGCTCAAAATTGGAAACAGGGAGATCTTATTTTCACACTAAACAAGTGGCTTGTGATTGCTATATCCAAGTCCTTTTGTTACCAAATACATATATAGTCACAGATTTGTATAGAGAATGTGTGGGTGTGAAATCATAAATAAAGAGTTTCTCTTATGAACTGAAGGGTATGTGTCACCATTCCTTCACTACTAAGCTTGGCCATGTAGCTGAGATATTTCTCAACTACCCCAAGTTTAAATCAGAAAGAAAAAAAACCATGAATCAGACCCAAATCGAGGGCTAGTCTACAACTATCTGATAAGAACATTTTTAAGTTGTCAGTGTTACCAAAAGTAAAAGGAAGTCTGAGAAACTGACAGCCAGAGAGACATAAGGAAATTAGATAAAGACAGCTGATGTATCTCTCGGCATGCTGGGGTAAAGGAGACTTTAGATAAAAAACGATTGTACCAGTACTGGCTTGTTGACGGTAACACAGGTAGTACAACGTGCTTTACTGATAACCACTCACAGTGCCAGTGAGATTGCTCAGATCGTTAGTATTTGCCGTGTAAGCCTGATGACCTGGCTTCCAACCCTAGAATCAGAGTTAAGGTGGAAGAAGAGAATGAACTCCATCAAGTTGTCCTCTGACATCCGCATGCAAGCTATGCCCACAAATGGGCATCACACACACACTCACAAACAGAGAGATGCATTATAACACCAGGCACAGCTGGGCCATGATGAAGCCAAGCAGATACGTGTGCTTAAGACTCCAAAGGGAACCTACTAATGTAAGTCATCTGACTGGAGGAAACAATAAGATAAAAGGAAACCCTCTAGATCTTATTCTTAACTCTTGTCTTAATTTATCCCCCAATAAGATGTTTAGTTATATATATATTTTTAAACAAAACAAACATGAAACAATTCAGCCTTAAACTTAATAAACACAGGAATGGAGGGAGAAAGAACGATGTACATAATTTTCTTCTTACTTGGTAAATTTTCTTTGTCTATCTGATTAGTTATAATATACATCTTAAGAACAGTTCTGTTGGACCAATATATATGTTTGTCATCTAGGTGTTATTAGTCACGCGCAGATAACACTTATGGAAAAATAATTCAGAGGCCTTTAGAAATTATAATGCTGGTTTAATTTAACATGGTAATCAGAATTAGAATGGAATCTCTCTATTGACCCACATATGGGGCTATGTGACACCGACTTGTGAAGGGGGACAGGGCAACAGCTGAGGACTCATGTTCTCAGTAGCAGCTGATGGACTGCCCAAATCTTCCAACTGTTCCTTCTGTGTAACTGCACCATTTGCTGAGGATTTGTTTTTAGATGCTTACCAAAGCTCAGGAGAATGACAGAAGACAGCAAAGGCACCATGGCTTAGCTCTGCCATAGGCTATTCCTTTTCTAATGTGGTTCAGGCAAAATACTTGTCTTCTGTCTGAAACTCTTGGGCTCAGGTCTTGAAGCAACCCACATTTTCCTTTATTTCCCTGGCTTACATAATAGCCTTGCATACATGGCTACTGACCATGTATGGCAACGGCTGTAACTTATCTCATATACACTGCTCATTGTTTTAAGCCTGACATGTATTATAGTGTGCACCAGTAACTTTGTATTATAATCAAGTAATAGTGGGTGAATCAACTGGAGTTCATTCCTGTCCTCTTGGAAACCTGACAAAAGCATTGGAGAGAGGATAAAAATGGGGTTCTGGTAACAGACTTAGAAAGACTGACTTCTTGTCAATAAAGGTAACTGTGAGTCCACCAAGGCCAGTTTAGACAGCAATCAGTTCCAGCTGGCAGCCAGGATGACAGATCATGCCGATAGATCTGGGGGAGTTTGTGTGACCTCAAGGAGGGCATGTGCCCAGTCTTAAGCAGTAGAAAGCCAGCACCAAGCAGATGGAGACGGTGGTGGCTGAAGATGTGAAACTGAAGACACAGCTGGGCCATGATGAAGTGAGACTGAGACGGAAGTTTGTGCTCAAACCCCGCAAGGTTACAAGAGACTACATTTCATGGAGGATGACAGTTATAGAGATGGTGGTGTTTGGTGCCACCATCCGAAGCTTCAAATGTCATGGAGTAGGTGATCCTGAACATATTTGACTTGAAGGATCAGCTGCCGTCTCTTCTTTATGACCTCACTATCCCTTTGCTTCTTATCTGGTAATGAATAAATTGATCACCATTAAGCACTATCACATAGCTAAGGTGTATTGCCAGGTTAACCCAACTATCACCTAAAGCCATTATAGTGAGCTCTACCAGTGTAATTTTGACCTTGCTGGCCAGCCAGTTCATCTCTCTGATCCCTGATTCAAAATGTCAGAAGATCAATGTGTGAAATCCCGAGTTCACTCCAGATATAAGCAACTCCCTGGTCAAGTAAAGGATCTGTGTATCCTAGATGAGACACTTGCCATCTGCAGTGTCCCTGATAGCAAGTTCTGTACCATGTCTGCTCCTCAGGGATCAAGATGGGTGAGGTATCCTGGGGGGGAAAGGAAGGATAGGATTCGAAGAGAAGGGACCTGCACCCGAAACAGCCAAGAGCATTGTGGACTATGACCTGCAGCATGGTGGGATATCCTGTGCTAGAATCCTAAAATGTCCCCAAATAAGCAGGCCTTTGAAGGACTGGAAGACCTAAAGCTGTTATTTGGGTACCTCATCCTGTTTGGCACCGATGACAAACTCTCCTTTGACCTGAGCTCTCCTTAAGAGTCTGACTACATACTCTACCGTATGAGGTAGTGCTGCCACAGACCCCAACCCAGGCAGGGATCAAGCCTCTAGGTGTGGACAGTATGACAGTACAGCTTCTGGACTGTGTAACAATGGGCTAGAGGTCATGATTGACCCCAAAGGATGAAGGGTATGATGTATAGGGCTCAGCTTTGGGGTGGAGGTGGTCTTCTCCATTATTGAGCAAAGATTAGAGGCTGTAAAGTGACCTGCGGTCTCAACCTATGGGTCACAGCCCCTTTGAGGGTCGAACAACCTTTTTACAGGGGTTGCATATCAGATATCCTGCCTATCAGATATTTGCATTACAATTCCTAACAGTAGCCAAAGTACAGTCAGGAAGTAGTAACAAAAATATGGTTGGAGGCTGCCACAGCATGGGTTGCAGCATTATGAAGGTTGAGAACCACTGCTTTGGAAGAAAGGGTGTGAAATCACAGAGACACAGGTGCTTCTGACATCTGGACAGAGTAAGCTGCAGGAGGAGAGACCAAAGCTTGGCTTGGAGCTGTGGGATGCTGGGATCAAAGCTGAGCATCTCTCCAAGAAGAACCCCAAATTACTGAGCCAGCTGTAGTACTCTGAGGAAACAAGGATTCCTCTAAAGGACATGGCTGGCAAGCAGGAGTTCAAGGATGGCATCCTGGAGCTCAGTTCAATGGGAAATGGTGCATGCCCAAAGAGAAGAACTGGTGGAGGGGATGGGAAGGACAGCGAGTGTCCCTCTACATCTGCTGAACTGAAGGAACTAGCAGAGGAAACAAGACTGGCAGTGTTTGGGCTTAAACAAAACTGCACATGTGTTTAACAGTTTGCATAACCCTGTTCTAGCAGAAGACTTGTCGGGGACCGCTCTGCCAAATGTTGGGAACCCGCACTGCCAAAAGCTTGGGGGCCAAAATTGGTAGAGCCCACACTGCCCCAAGCTTTGGGGGCTAAATTGTCTCAGCTTGTACTGCTGCTCCGGTCCGCAGGTCAGAGTTCAGCAAGAGAGAGAGTGTGACGCGGACGGGAAGAATGGAGACCAGCCAGAGTGTGATTCAGTCCCGTTTATTCTCAAGTCTCTCTTCTTCTCTCTTTCCAAGTCTCTCATTCCTAGTCCAAGTCCCAAGTCTCGAGTTCCTAGTCCCTAGTTCCTAGTGCCTCCAAGTTCCAAGTTTCCAGTCCCCTCTTCTGTCTGCCTCTCGCCTTTTATGTCTCACTTCTTAAGTCACGCCTTTAAGTCATACACACCCAAGGGAAAATCCTGGGTATATAAAACAAGATGTTATCAGAGTGTGCTCAGCTGTTGTAGGCTGTTGAAAACAGGTCTCTTGTCAGGGTATATGGCTCAAGATGGCTGCAAGGATGATAGCCGCCTTCTGTCGGCTCCCCACAGGAGGAATGGTCAGAGTAGAAGCCTTTTGTTTTGTCTCATTATTATTATCTTACTATTAGTAATCACTGGCAAAAATAAAATGAACAATGATGGCCAGGTACTACATTTTCTTTGTGAGTGGCAGCAGAAGATAGGTGGGTTTATCAAGTCTCTGCCTCCTAAGTTCCTGGGATGGACCTGAGATGTCCTCATTGCAGAGATACACACCTGATGGAACAGATGACTTCCTGTGACCTATCACCAAAAGTCTCATAATTGGGTTGACAATCAGAGGAAGAAAGGAGGAGAGAGGATTCTAGGTGAAAGAAGAAAGAAATGTACCCTATTCCTTACAGGGAGTGATGTGCAATAAATGTGGTTAGTATCAGAATATTTAAAGCAAATTAGAAAAATAGCTTTAAGATCATAGGATAAGATGGCAAATTGAAGTGGCTGTACCAGTTGTACTTTCTGAAGGTCAGTGAAGGGGGAGGAGAGAGGAGAGAGAGAAAGAGAGAGAGACAGAGACAGAGAGAGAGAGAGAGAGAGAGAGAGAGAGAGAGAGAGAGAATTTGAACACCCATTGTGGCTGGGAGTGTATCCTCAGAGTAAAGTAGGAATCCCAACCACCCGGCAGACTGGAAAGCTAGTACAGTGAAAGTAATTTTTAAGAGCTCAAGACCACAAAGTAAAAAAATGGGTTTTTAACCTGTGATGAGCACACTCCTGTGAGTTAAGAGGTGTTGAGAAATGTGTTTCCATTTTGTAACGAAAGCATTGAAGAGGAGGGACACTGAGCAGTTCAGTATCAGAAATTCATTTTTATTTTCTTCTCTCAATTATTCACCGAAGTACTTAGACCTGTGTGCATGTAAACTCATGGGGCTACTTCCTCGAAGCATAGACACGTATTTTGTATTGTCTTCAAGAGCAGGACTATTAAATGAGTAAACTCTTGAAACAGAACTGTTGTTACTAGTCCTCCTTCATACATTCTGGGAGTAGAGGTGTTGCTGGCTATTGAAATACCAGGTGTGGTGGTTTGAATGAGAAATGTCCCCCTATTGCCTTGGATGTTAGAACACTTGGTCCAGTTTATTCCCTTGTCTGATCTGTCTGCAAATCACAATTCCCATTTGGATGAAATCTATGTGAAAATCATGTCTTCTTATTGACTTTTTCCTGTATATAGAGTTCATGATTCAGAATATCCTAAGCTCTAGTGGGCAAAATTTGTTAAACCACACACTATTACAATCTCAATTTGTCTCCTCAGGAATAAGATCACATCTGTGATTGATCCAGATAATGATTATGTAGTTTGCACAACCCAAGCTCAAAGCCACAGGAGGTGCTGAAGGGTTGAGTAGTTCCAGATTAGAGTATTACCTAGGGAGAGCTGCATTGTTACTAACTAGGGGTGTGATGGCTGGCAATTGCTTTTAGCTTCAAGGAGGCTTAATATAAAGCTAGATAAATGGAGAGGGTAAGATTCAATGTCTGTTTTGTACTGAAAAATTCTATAATAATTTTAAGAAGTGTTTTTATTATTAACAGTCACCCATTGAAAGTTAATGTATGCCATCTCTTCTGCTATAACAACTTCCAGGCAGGTATAATTTCCACCTACAGACCAAAAGACTCAAGAGATCCAAAACGGTGCTTTAGATACATACAGGAAAAGAGTCAAATCAGAAATAGAAACCATTTTCACTGCAATCCAAATCCTAACCTTTTAATTATTGCTTCCTATTGGCCAAAGGAATGTAACTGTATGTGGAAATTCATGGGTATGGCGTGTTATTTATTCACCTATAACAGACTAGAATAACATGTTATCAGGATGGCAAAGGGATTTAGTGGGTAAAAGCATTCCCTGCCAAGCTTGATGAGCCAAGAGATTGATCCTTCTATCCCATACAATAGAAAGAGAAAAGCCAACAAGTTGTTCTCTGACCTCTATGTGAGTATGCATCCACATATACCTTACTAATAAATTTATAAAAAAATAACATGTCAGCTTATACATGTGATTAATAGTTTATCTTTCAGAGGAAATGGGGCTCCGGGAAGAAAAGGACTTATGGGATGCTGTGAATGTAAAGGGCAGAGATCTTGGGTGTACTCAGAACCAGAATCTGGAAAAGCACACAATGACCAATGCCAGACACTCATCATCCAGAGAACATCATACATGTGATCAGCCACTGAAGGAATACTCACGTGGAACTTAGAAAACTTCAAACAATGGCCAATAATGCTGAGCTTCTTTCATCTTCCACCTCTGTCTATGCTCCCCATTGCTCTCTCTGTTGGCCATGCTGCATTTATCCTTACCTTCCCATCCAGGACTGCTGCTGCTCTACCTGGGATACTTTCCGGTGCACTGTGTCTATTTTATTTCCTCAGATGAAGTGATGAGATGAGAGCCATACCCAAGCTGTGCATTTGCACAGCTTGAGCTGAACCCAGAGCATTTCTTTCTCTGTTTCAACTCTCCCTAGACCTAGGCCTAGAAGCTTCCAGCCTCAATAAAAATCTAACCTTGCAAGTTGACTGATTCAATCTGACTTTTCTTGGCTTCTGACTAAATTGCTCTGCCTGGCCTCAAACTAACTCTGGCAATCTGTTCTAATCTTCTGGCTCCTTCTCATTCTCTGATTCATTCTGTCTTTATCTATGTCTAGCTTGTTCTCTCTGCAACCTGTCTCTGTAAAACTATTCCTGTAAAAATTGCTTCTGAACTCCACAAAGTGAACTACCACAAACTCACCTCCACAATACTGCCTTTCAATTCACAACAGCACTGACTGACTGAACTGACTCCCGAGTGCTGGGATTAAGGCCTCATACCACCACGACTGGAACCAAGCTTTTCTGTACCTGGAATTTGCTCTGAACTAGGCTGGTCTTGAACTCAGATATCAGCTTGCCTCTGTCTCCTGACACTAAAGACAAGTCTGTATTCCAGCCAGAATAGCCATATTGCTGAGTTAAAATTTCTCTATAACTTTTAATTGGTTTTCAATTTTGTGCAAATAGAATCATTCAGGATGTCTTGGGTTTTATGAATTTTTAACTCAAAACTATGTAAAACTGACCTGCCTTGTCTCAGCTGCCTGTCATTTCTTCATTTTTATTGACATAGAGTATTCCACTATATGAATATGCCATGCAATATCCATACATACTACTCCAGGTGGACATTTTGATGGGCTTCAATTATACACTACACTGAATAATGTTGCCTTAGGGTGTATATACATTTATATGCATCTATGTGCTATTTTGTAGAGCATACATACACCTAAAAATGAAATTGTTGGTTTTTAAAGTAGACATGTGTTTAACATGCCTTCATCTTTTTGTTCTGAGGGATATTTTTCAGTTTAATTTTCAGAAGGACAATCTCACTTTCAAAATCTCCATTTGTCAGTTGGTTCTTGGAACTTGCCTAAAAAATGTGAATGACAGCAAGCTCATGGTCAGGGACTGTCCTTGGAATCTGTGGTCTCCATTGTCCTTAGGAGGATGTGATAACCAAAAACTACTGTCCTAGAGTCTGACAAATCAGGACCCCCTCTTCTATTGCCACAACCCCCTCTCTTGACATGACACCCAAGGGTACTATGTGCCCTTCCATGCCACTGTCTGGGATTTTCTGTCCCTTTCTTACTCCCTTCTTGCCAGAATTACATACTACGGAGCCAGAATTATACAATGAAGCAAGCTCTGAGCAATTTTAATCACTGTGAATGTCCTTCCTTAAGAAATACTACACCCCGCCTCCAAGAAAAGCAGCAGCTGACCATGCCAAGAATCAGGCTGACTCCAGTACCGTAGGTCTTAGGATCTCCTCTACGAGACATTTCTTAGCACCAGTCCCAGCCGGATGGGATCCATGCCCTGGATGTGACATGACCCTTAACAAGGTAACTAAGAGCAAAAGGAGAAAAAATAACACCCTTCTCCTATTTACCAGGGATTGAATTTATTGAGTGTTAAAAAATAACATTGCTTAAAAGACTTATATCACTAAATCTTTAAGCAAATGAAAAAGCAGACAAATGTGCACTACCCCATCCTATTTCGTTTTCAAGCCAATGGTTAAGCACCCATCTATCCTTAGGCAGAAATACTTGACAACATTTCAGAACACTTTTGGTACATCTTCACTCCCTATGTAGTATGTTTTATTTTTAACTGAACACCCTTTGAATACCCTTTCACTCACCACTGTTGAGTTAAGAGCAGCTAATGACTGTTCTCTTTATATTGAGACTGTATAACTGAAATTACTTTTAAGCCTTCCTTTTCTCTTTCTGGGAGGTAAGTCGGTTTCCTTCTGTAAATAAGGCTGAAGACTGGGTTCTAAGAGTCAATTATATATTTATCAACAGCCTCTGGGCTAGCTATTCAAATTCTTCTGAGTACTGAAATTTGGAAAGTGACACCTGTCCCAAGCATTTTAACTATAATAAATAAAACCTGTAACATTTGTTTGTCTACTTTATAGAAGAAATAAAAATAGTTGCTCTGGCATCATTATAGATTGGGAACTGGAGATCCCACAGAGACCTGACAGATGAGTTCCAGGTACCACAGAGCCTATTTTCTAAATTTATCAGGAAACAAATAGATACAATGCTGAAAATTATAAAAAAAAAAAAAAATGTAAGTACAATTCCTGTACTAAATAATGACTCATAAGGAGAATGTTTGAATTCAGACAAAAATCTTTCTAAAGATGACACATGTGAATTAAAATCTAAATGATCTGAGATGGCAATTATCAAGGGAACACATGTAGAGGAATTTTAATCTAGCAACATGGCTGCTGTGGCAAAGGATCACATCCAAAGATGTGATCCAACCAGAATGGTGACACACCCTTGATTACAGTATGATCTGGATAAAATACAGATACACCATTAGTACATATCTTTAATCCCTAAAAATAAAGGTAAGGTTAGTTTATAGAAGAAAGCATCCATGTTTGAAAATGATGTCTAAGTTGAGGGGCAGATAAAGTGATGAATCAGAAAAAGATTTGACAGAATGAATCAGAGATAGGATACTCCCAACTCTCAGGAGAAGAGCAGACAAAGAGAGGCTTCTTAAAAGCAGTGATAGAGAAAAAAGGTATGTGGTGGGTGGTGTGTGTCTATGGCAGTTTTACCAGAATAGTTTTACAGAGATAGGTTACAGGGAGAAAAAGCTTAATACGAGTGAAGGCAAATCTACCCAGAGAATGAGAAGGAGCCAGAAGATTAGAATAGATTGCCAGAGTTAGTTTGAGGCCAGGCAGAGCAATTTAGTCAGAAGCCAAGAAAAGTCAGATTGAATCAGTCAACTTGCAAGGTTAGATTTTTATTGAGGCTAGAAGCTTCTAGGCCTGGGTCTAGGGAGAGTTGAAACAGAGAAAGAAATGTTCTGGGTTCAGCTCAAGCTGTGCATTTGCACAGCTTGGGTATGGCTCTCATCTTATCACTTCATCTGAGGAGATAAAATGAACACAGTGCATAGGAAAGTATCCCAGGTAGAGCAGGAGCAGGTTAGGGTTAGGATTAGGGTAAGATGCTTGCAGGGATTAGTGATAGTCCACTTGGTGATAATGTCAGGCTTTATCCCTAAGAATTTTGCACATTTCCCAAATGTAGGATACAGTTTAGTAAAACGTTCAGTAAATTTAAGAAGCAATGCTTCCTTCAGAGGTAAATACGATACTGGATGGAATCAGTAAGGAACCTCAGGGTAGGGGCTGTTTTTCAGCTTGTGTTGGGGGCTTCAGAGAGCATGAGTGTGACTGTCTCCATTTTGAGAACAATCACAGGTGTAGGGAGAATAGCCTATGGCCTATGGAGCATTTTAATTTTCTTGCCACAGAGTTTTCTAAATCTGGACCAGGAAAGTATCCATGTTTCTCCTATGTCTTCAGGAGCCCCTCCTATGTATGGGCATTTTTGGGGAACGAGTGGCCTCAGTCCTTGTGTCAGGGAAGGAAACGGCACAGAGGGTACCAGTGTGGCTATAAACCTGGCACCTGGATTTAAAACACAGGGAACACCTGTTACCTTGATTTAGGAACTTCAGCTTGAGCTCTAGCTCTTCAGCTGGCCTTGTATGACTTTTTGTTTGTTTTGTTTTTAAATTAAAAATCTTGGGCTCCTCTGAGAGGAAGTTGAGACTTTGAAGGCCAGAAAGAAGGCAAAATGGAACTGGCAAGGTCCTTTTCTCAGCTGTTAATGAGACATGTGTTGTCAAGAGCAAGTATAGACATTGATTCTTGTCGAGTGAGATTCTTTACAGAGGGAAAACACCCTCTACTGTGGAGGTGAGTCCCCTGGGAATGCGTCATGCTGCAGTCCTTCAAATGAACAGACAACTCCTCTTCCAAGGCGTGTCTTCTGACACAACCCAAGTTCTTATTGAGATTCTCCTTGGTGTCCTTTGCCAGTTAGGGCCCTTGTAGCTCCAGGGCCCTTCACCCATGTCTCAGCTTGCAACATGCATTCTGCCCCACCCCCCACCCGCCTTCCTTGAGAGGTGTAAGGGAAGAATTGGATTGTTGTTAGTTGAAATGGACTGTGTATTTCACAAAGTCCCATTTCAATAATCTTCTAGAAAAAGCAATGCTGATTTTGGGATTGGAAAGGGCAATACAACACGACTAAATAAATAGCAGGCAGTCCCTCAGCCCCTGCTGGCCTGCAGAGTTACAATGTGATTTTTGGGCCTTACATTTCCTCTCTTTTCTAAAGCAAACAGAATCTGAAAGGGCTTACACAGAGACAGAATTTTAAAACCAAATGCTCAGGAAGTGGAGCCTGGGAAATTCTAAAGCTCCCATGTAATCCCTTGAGAAGTGGAAACTTTTCAACTATCCCTTCACTCAGCCCAATAGTTGTTCAGCTCTCTCTATATGCCTTTGGGTTTCCTGCAAATTTCATCTTCTGAGAGGCCTGCCCTTGTACTTTTCAAGGCTGAGCTTGGCCATCACCCGTGTATGGAAACCGTCTCCAGGACTGTGGGTCTGGAACAACCATAGGGAGGATGTTTCTGAGAGTGGAGAATGGGACCTGGGCTCAGAGCAATCAAGCCCCATGTTTGATTTCACTTCACTCTTCCCTCACGTTTGAAACCTTTTTAAATTTTAAACAGGAAGAAGACAGAAACTATGTGGAGCAAATCTTTTTTATATAAGTTGACTTATTTTCATCATGTTTCTTCTCTACTAACATAATTTTTCAAGAGAGGGAAGTAAGGAATAAAAAAAAAGGATTACACTTGTTCTCTCATGAAGCCGAGAGCTGACTTTGTGCTGTGACTTACACAAACAATTGCCAGCCTTCAGAAATGCACATTAATTTTAATAGGGGAGAATTAACCATGCTATTAAGTTTTACCTTTCTTAGGGTGCAGCCCGTCAGCCTTGAAGCCCACTCAACACAAATTGGATCATTCTTCTGCTTTCACCCATCAATAGCTTTATCCCTTCTGACTTTAAAAAAATGCATTTGGTTAGATTTATTCTAACCATTAACTTTAATGTCTAATACACAGAACTAGCATTTTCAATTCTGGGCCTACTTTTCTTAGTCAAAATTCATTGCGAAAGGTGTTTTATAAAGGCATTCTGGTAGACTTGATTACCATGACTACATTTTGTGTATTTGTAGAGTGATTTGGAATTTAAAAGACAGCCATAACCAAACAATACCTACCAAATTATCCTGTAAAAGCTTCAGGAATCCTAAACTTCTGGACTCCAAGTTGGTCAGGGAAGCCCAGAGCAGTATTTGGTAGCATAAGAATGCTATTATTATGACTTGATAGTTAGGCTTTGCCAAACACGATTTCCATATCACTTCAAGAAAATTAAAGTTAGGTACTTTCACCCACTGTTTTGGAAAAGATAATTTTGTGAAAGATACTTTTAAGGTATAAAAGGTTTGTAGATCAATTAGACAATATCTAATGGAGGTGAAATAATATCTATCTATCTATCTATCTATCTATCTATCTATCTATCTCATAGCCTATGAATTCCAGGCTCAAGTTTATGAATTATGGATGCTCAACCAAGGGAGCATAAAAATAATGTATTACAGAAGTTGGTGAAAGATTTTTGTTGTATACAAGGTGAATGCACAACAGATAACAACATAAACTAGTGAAAATAGGAACTATTGATAAAATGAATTCAGTTTAATAATTGCAAGGAGAAAAAATGAATAAAAGCATATTTGAGACTCACATTAAAAGAATAAAGGTCAAGTAGTAGAAGTATATTTTGTGTAAATCTGAATATAACACATTATTATGTTATTTAATGTTAATGTTTCTGAAGACCCCAAGAATCAGGAGACCCTTCCTCAAGTCTCAAGAAATCATGACCACCCCAATATTACAAGAAACCATACCTGGATGCAATCAGCAGAGGTTTATTGGGGAAACTTGGCTAACCAATTGCTCGCCTACACAGGAACAGAATTTTGACAAAAGGCCAGCAAGCTGAGTTTTTTTTTTTTTTTTTTTTTTTTTTTTTTTTTTTTTTTTTTTTTGCATGGGGTGGGGAAAGGGAGGAATTTTCAGGTGGTTACACATGATTGGTTGTTTTACAAATTTTGAACATCAGCAGGCTGTAACACTGGGAAAACCTCAAAGGGGGGGTGGGTAGCCAAGAACAGTGGAACATTTCAGAAGAATCTACCCTCAATGATTTAGAGCCACATGAAAATTACTTTGCATACTCATTCTTCTCAAAAATGTAGTTTTACCATGTCACTGTGCCCTACCCTGTCATTACCAACTATTTCAGGTTAAATATTTCTCACTTTCTCCAGTCACAGCCCCACCTTGTATCCTTTTTGTGGTCAGGAATGTGTCTTCTTGCTTTGGGCTTTTCCCACCCACAAGTGGGTCTACTCCCTGAGGCTTGAGGAATGTAACCCAGCAAGTGTCATTTGATTCAGGGATAATGGCCTCCACCCAGAATGTGTCCTGGGGCAGTGAAAGCCTGAAATCTTATTTTCAGTTCCTCGTTCTGGAACCTGCACTTTTTCTGCTCAGGTCTAAGGGCAAAGAAAAAGTCTACATATATTTCATAAAATGGTCTTATAATTTTTTACTCTACGTCCCCACCTTTTCTGATTAGGTTATGTTTTTAATCATAAAAACTCAATTATTAATAAGTCCATTCTCACCCCACTTTTTCTGATGTGGATCTTTAGAAACGTTTAAACTCCAGTGTCATCATAATTATCATTTTCTTGACTTAAAGCTCTATATTGATGGAGCAACACAAAAAGCTGAACAGTACTTATCTTTCTTTTAACAAAAATTACTAATCTATTTAAAATGTTCACAAGTGGTCCAGCAAGGGAGGATAATAGGGTTGTCAACCAAGGGGACTTATTGAACCAACTCTCGAATCAACTTTGTTGTGCCTCTTTATCTTTTTGTCTCTGGTCTAACCTTAGCAGCACACAGACCTCCTTCTTTAATAAACAGCAAGTCTAGTCCTCTTAGCAGCACCTGTCTCCACACCTGCGGCCACTCCTAGTCTCAATGTAACAGCTAGAGTCAAGGAAAATAGGCTCTCTGGGGAAGCATCTAGGGTGTATCTCAAACTCAGTTCAAGAATACCTGCATGGTGGTAGTAAACCTGGGGAACTAGCTGGACAAGTACACAATAATCTTTGGCCTCATCTAAGACAGAAATAGATATATAAAAGGTTAATCTTGAACTGCAAGCTCACCATTTTTCAATTTTAGGCACTAAGTATCTGTTAGCAGGGGTCCTCGGGCTCTATTTTATTAGCTAGGGGTCTCTAAAAATTTATATTTCTTTCAAACATACTTTCAAAGTTGTCCTCTGACTTTTACATATTTTGTGGCACATAGTTGTCTACATACACATAAAATCACATATATAATAAAGAGAAATTGCAAAAGGAACAAATCTATATAACATTAAGATTCACATCTCCATTTCAATCTTGGAATCACAAGCTGTCATTTAACTTCGGGTGTACACATCCTAAGCCCCACCCTCTAAGGCTGTGAGGCCTGCTACTCTTTGGCCTTGTAGAATAGCAGAAGACCTTGAGCTAAACAAAAGGGGGTTGTTCTGGATGTTCTTCAGTTGGCATCAGGCACAAGAGGTGTTGTTGAACTTCAAGGAGGTCGGAAGATCAGCAGCACCAGGAACAATTTCTTAGTAGCCTGAAAAATCATTTCTCACACAGAAGGGACATTCTGGGTGTGGAACAAGGACAAGGGAAACTCTAGCCAGTGCCAGTTCCCCAGGGCAATTTAGTTTTAGGGTTCTGTATATTCTCTCTACCTGTCTTGAGCTTTGGAGACAGTATAAACAGTGGAGCCTCTAATTAGTCTCTAATATCTCTGACAATTCCTGACTTACCTTAAAACTGCTATCTGATCTGATTACCTAGGACACTTGAAACCTCGGGAAGGTCCCTATTCTAGGCTGTTTTCTCCTAGGTATTTTCTTACTTATTCTAAGTCTTATTATTTCTCTGGCTCAAAACCTGAGGTCCCTTATATGCTTTAAATCTCTTGGCTGCTTGGTTGCACTCATATCTTAAGAGTCCATCTGTGTATTTAGCCTTGTAAGTCTTTTGCTTTCTGGGGAGTATAGTTCTCCCTTCTTGTGTGCACCATTGCCTCTTTTCCCCTAGATAGTAGCTGGCAGGATGCTAGCAATCTGAGTTCTTTCTCTTACTCTGTGTTTTAAGTGAGGCCATCTCTTAGGCCCCAAACCAGGAAGGGCTCCTGTATCAAGCCACTTGATCTGTCCGGTTATTGCCTCAGGCCACTGAGTCTCCTCCCTTTTGGTGTCCTGGGCAACGAATATTTATAGCTGCTGGCTTCATCAGGGTTTCCTCTCTTGGTATATAGCCCTGCGGACATGAGCTGTGGCAAAAGCATACTTGCTTGTCGGCCCCAGGTTTCAAGGTTGCTCTCTGCACCGACAATCCCAGGGGTGAGGAGTCAGCTCAGATGACATTTGTGTCCACCACAGTAGTGCTGGCTTGTCTCTGACCAGCCTGGAGAAAACTGCTCCCATCTGTAAAGCAGGTTACCTCAGCTCCTGGCTGGAGTCAGTAGGAGAAGCCTTTCCTCTACCCGTGAGTTCTTGTCAGCTAGTTGCAGCCCATGGGGTAGGAAGTGTTGTATCTGGACCCCCATACTGGGGAGTAAGTCTTAACCCAACAGAGGGTAGGAACAGTCTAGGATGACCATAAATGAATGGGATACCCAGCCCATCTCTTAGTCCACCATTTTCAGGTAGTCCATGAATACATTTTGGCCCATTGGCCTGGAGGAGGACCCTGTGTCTATCAAGAGTTGGGTGGCTCCAAGCCGCCCCGTCTATCTCAATAGCTGTCTTCTCACAGAGCTAATATCTTTGTCATTTGGGGTATTTTTCAAGGCCTGGGATTTTCTGGCCCTGGCTTCTATTTGTTAGGGCCCTCTTGGACCCCGAAGCTGACTTCTTCACTTACAATGTGCACACTGGTCTTTTTCAAGGAGTTTCTTATCTCCCTTTGATTGGAGTCCCTCTTCTCTGCTTTCTGTAAATTCTTTTCCTGTTACCTTTCTTTTTCTTCACCTCTCTCTAGTCTCAGCAACTTACACTAAACCTTTTATCTTCTCTACTCTTCTCCTCTAGACTTATATTAAACCTTCTAATGACTTATCTTATAGTCTCTCTAGCCTCCCTGTTTAATCTCATGTTCCTTGGTCAAAATTAGTGGGGTCTCATGTTCTTACACAAGGTCTATCAATGGGATCTGGCGTGGGCCTTTGGGTGTCCCTTACATCTTGGGGGTGCTGCAGCTAGTGACTCCCCAGCACATCTGCTAATCACTCATTTATCTCCTCTCGAGACAGAAATGGTTTACTGTCCCTCATGAGACAGAAACAGCTGCCAGTCCAAACCAAAAGTGCACTTTTCAGAAACCAAATAATTCAGACAGACAGGCACAAACAACTTAGAAACCAAAGAACTTAGACAAAACGGCACACGAGAAATCAGATGATTTAGACAACCTGGCACATGAGAAACCAGACAATTTCGCACAACAACCAGACAGACAGACAGACAGACAGACAGACAGAAAACGAAGGTGTTCCCTTACCTCCCAGTGTGGTTCTTGGATTAGGGTGGTCGCAAATCCAGGACGAGCCCCCAAATGAAGACCCCCAGACTCGGGAGACCCTTCTTCAAGTCTCAAGAAATCATGACCACCCCAAAATCACAAGAAAACATACCTGGATGCAATCAGCAGAGGTTTATTGGGGAAACTTGACTAGCCAATGGTCAAAATTGCTTGCCCACACAGGAACAGAATTTTGACAAAAAGCCAGCAAGCTGAGGTTTTTTTTTTTTTTTTTTTTTTTTTTTTTTTTGCATGGGGTGGGGAAAGGAAGGAATTTTCAGGTGGTTACACATGATTGGTTGTTTTACAAATTTTGAACATCAGCAGGCTGTAACACTGGGAAAACCTCAAAGGGGGGTGGGGTAACCAAGAACAGTGGAACATTTCAGAAGAATCTACCCTCAATGATTTAGAGCCACATGAAAATTACTTTGCATACTCATTCTTCTCAAAAATGTAGTTTTACCATGTCACTGTGCCCTACCCTGTCATTACCAACTATTTCAGGTTAAATATTTCTCACTTTCTCCAGTCACAGCCCCACCTTGTATCCTTTTTGTGGTCAGGAATGTGTCTTCCTGTTTTGGGCTTTTCCCACCTACAGGTGGGTCTACTCCCTGAGGCTGGAGGAATGTAACCCAGCAAGTGTCATTTGATTCAGGGATAATGGCCTCCACCCAGAATGTGTCCTGGGGCAGTGAAAGCCTGAAATCTTATTTTCAGTTCCGTGTTCTAGAACCTGCACTTTTTCTGCTCAGGTCTAAGGGCAAAGAAAAAGTCTACATATATTTCATAAAATAGTCTTATAATTTTTCACTCTACATTTCATTCACAGGCATGTCCAACTTAGTAGCCCACAGGCCACTCATGTACCCCAGAATTGCTACAAATATGGCCAACCCCAAAGTCATCAACTTGTTTTACATAGTATGAGTTTTTTGGTTTTGTTTCAACACTGTTGTATCACAACAGCAGGAGGCTGGACAAGTCTAGGTGTAAAATAGTATTAATAAAAACAATACGCCCTAAATTTAAGATACATAGTTTCTTTGTATGAGAAATAAGAGAAGAGAGAGGGAGGGGACTGAGGAAGAGAAAGAGGGAGAGAGAGAGAGGGAGGGGAGGGAGAGAAGGAGAGAGAGAGAGAGAGAGAGAGAGAGAGAGAGAGAGAGAGAGGGAGAGGGAGAGGGAGAGGGAGAGGGAGAGGGAGGGAGAGACAGAGGGGGAGAGAGAGAGACAGAGACAGGGAGAAAGAAAGAGAGAGAGAGAGAGAGAATATGATTAAATGTTGTCTAGAGTGGTAATTAGAAAAGTGTGGTTTTTTTGGTTTTTTGGGGTTTTTTGTTTTTTTTTTGTTTGTTTGTTTGCTAGTTCATTTGACAGGGTCTCCTTGTGTAGCCCTGGCTGTCCTGGAATTCATTATGTAGACTAGGTTGGCCCTCAAACTCACAAAGATCCATCTGCCTTTGCTCCACACCAACACCCCCCACCCCCCCAGTGCTGGGATTAAAAGCAAATGATAGGCTATTTCTTGTGGGTGAAATGAGCCAATTTAAACCAGATTAGATTATACTAAAGGCAGATATTGGGAAACTATTCTAAGGCAAGTTCACTGGCCCCAAGGATTGAGGCCAGGGAAGTCGGCATGGGGAGGGATGGGGGAGAGGAGAAAGAAAGAGTGTGCACACAGAGAGTAGAGAAAGAGGGAGGGGAAGGGAGAAGGGGGAGAAGGAGCCGGGAGTGCTCAAAATATGTCTGGATTACATAGGGAGGAGCCTCTGGGGGAAGGGCAGCCTATCCCCTGAGCTGGAAAGTTAGGGTTAGAGGAAGGGTTTGTCAAGTAGGGACTGAGGGATGTTGGGAGAACCTGGTGGCCAGGTCTACTTTGATATGTAAAATATGCACCTCAGTCCCTGGACTTAGGTTGAAACCAGTTAAGAGTTTCATTGTATTTATAATGTTTTATTTCTTATGTTAGACATGTATATGTGTATTTGTAGAGGTTTTAATAATTTGAAAATATCAATGGAATGCTGAAATCTGAGAATTTTAATTGTGGTTGGTTCCTTGCTTGTAAACTATATTTACATTGAGGTTTGACCCCTGCTTTGTGGCTTTTTGAAAGTCGCCCAAGACCCTGAAAAGGAGATCCTGCCCAGCGTGATTTGGAAAGGCAAGAAGGTCATTCCAAACTATCTCTGGAGTCCGAGTCTTTGTTTTGTTAAATAAACTTGTATTCAAACTGTATGTGTATTCTGGCTGAAGTCTTTCCTTGGCAGAGTTAAGAAGGGAGGAGAAACCTGGCAATGGTGAGCTCAAACAAACAAACAAACAAAAAACATTGGGAGACCCTGATATATAGCAAAGTTCACAAAGCAGAGCCCCAGAGTGTTGCTGAAAATATATTGACTTGAAATTCATGTGTATCCCTAATCTCCACTGAATCAATTTATATGGATTGCATATAAGTACCAACCAGAGGCACATCCAGTATGAACAGAAATGTCCCCAGATGTTAAGTATCCATGGCTTTGTGATGGTGAGTACTTGGCAGTGCTTTGAACATAGCAAATGCTTAATGTGAAGTTATTGAATAAACAGATGCACAAACAAATACAGAGAAAGAACTACGTAAGAGGAAAACTCAGAGGAAGAATCATGCGTGGGAGTCACTGAACAGTGCTCTAAATTTGGAATCTAGAACTCAAGAGTCCTAGGACTTCTTGTAATTACTCTCCTCTGGCTTTGAAGAAAGGGCCATGTTTCTTTGTCATGCCAGATCTCTCTAATCCTAAACTGGAGTGAAAAGTGTTGCTGCTTTCAGCTCTGGTTTGATGTCACTGATCATTAATTCTCTCCTAGGAAGCTAGAAGGGCAGCTCTTCCCACACAGCTGGTCCAAGTTCAGAAAGTTCCCTAAATAGACTTCACTACTAAATAGTCAAGGACATTTCAAGATGAGCTGTGTTTCCATTTTTACTTTCTCAGAGATTCCTTAAGTATTGAGGATAGCATTTGATGAATGATAGTTCTGAGACTATTTTTATTTTCCTTAACTGGCTTAAGCCTGTTCCATGTTCCATCCTCACTCTGGTATCTGTGCCTCTGCCCTCCGCCCTGAACAGGTGTGAGCTTGTTCACTGAAGATTCACTTTCACACTTAGCTGAGTCGGTGTTATCTTCCCAACATCAATTCTGGGCAATTATGCACTTGTGGAGGGGGGTTTGTCTCAGGATGCTGACATCACTTCTGGTTGAATTAAGTTCTTCTGAGCCTTTCCCTGGGAAGGATGAGAGCAAGTGCTGGCTTCCTTATCCATCTGCTCAGTCAATACTGAAGCAGACTGGTCAACTTGTTATGTATGGCCTTAGAGGAAATATTCCAGCTAACATGGAAGGAGATCAGATTGAAAATAAAGTAGTTAAGATAAGGGTTGATCTTTTTTTATATTTCTGTATTAGACCAAATGTCAAGTGTGGGGGTTGAATAAGAATTGCTCCCTGAGGCACCTGTATTAGCATGCTTGCTCATCATGGTGTGGTACTATTGGGAGGTGCAGACTTATTGGAGAAAGAGTGTCTCTTGGGGTGGGCTTTGAGGTTACTGAAGCCAGGCCAGGCCCAGTGTCTCTTTCTTTCTGATGCTTGCAGATCTAAATAGAGCTCTCAAGCTTTTTCTCCAGCACCATGTCTGCCTGCCTGCTGCCATGCATCCCACCATGATGACAATGGACAAAATTCATGGAATTGTAAGTAAGCCCCAGTTAAATGTTTTCCTTTATGAAAGTTTTTCATGGTGTGTCTTCACAGCAGTAGAACACCAACTGAGACAGTTAGGATATCAGGTTTCAGCTGCCCAGGTGCAGGGCACACCAGTCAGAAAAAAAAGATGAGAGATGCTTTCCCATGGAAATCCCTTATTCACTAGATCCTAGATTTGGTTCCCCAAAATCCCATTCCACAGCCACAGAATCACCACCTCCCCTCTTCCTTCCTATTTCCCCACTTCCCCCAGTGCTGCCCACTGCTATGTCCTTGGCTCTAACTCAAGTGTATTCCTGCTGCTCAGGTGCAGGCCACACCAATTAGAATAGGTGAGTGACCCACCTATTGGCAGAACTGTCTCATTCCTTAAATTCAGTTCCCAAGACCCATTCCACTACCCTGCCCCCATCCTCCACTACTGCTGCCCCTGGCCCCAACTCTCTCCTGTTTAGGTGCAGGCCACAGCATTCATATGAAACCTGCCAGTAGACTAGCCCTACTCCCTAGATTCAGTCCCCAATGACCCATTCCACTGCCCATCCCCCATCCTGCCTCACAATCTTCCCCTTCTGCTGTTGTGCCCTGGGCCCCAATACTGGCAGGCTTCCATTGCCCAGGAGCAGCCCACACCAATCAGGCTTCTAACAGGTATAAGTCAAGCAAGCCAAAAAAAAAAAAAACAAAAAAAAAAAACAAAAAAAAAAACAAAAACAAAAACAAAAAAAACAAAAAAACAAAAAAACAAAAAAACAAAAAAACAAAAAACAAAACAACAACAACAACAAAAAAACAAAAACAAAAACAAAAAAACCACATGAACTGAGGCAAAGACTCTCTGCTGGACCAGATCTCACACTGGCAGCCAGAAACACAGATTGGTGCCCACCAGTGGACATCTTCCATTCACAACTTCCACTCCCCTCCTGAACACCTTATTCTACTCCCCAACTAAAGTAGAGACCCTCTGATGCACCAAAGGCTAGCTGTCAGAAGTCTAGCCCCCAACTTGGACAGAAACTCTCTGTTGGATCAGAGGTCATGCTAGCTGCCAGAAATCCAGGCCACAAAGACCAGAAGACCAAGGAGGAAACAGAAACCAAGGATTAACACGCTTATCCAACAAAAGCAAACTCAAAAATCAGTTCCTAGACCTATAATCATCCCAAACCCAGATGCCTAGATGCCAGTGTGAGAACACAACAGCTTTGTCAATATGGTAGCACCAGAACCCAGCTAGCCTATGACAGCAAGACCCAAATATTCCAATATAGCTGAAACACAAGAAAACAACCTTAAAGCCAACTTTATGAAAATGATAAAGGCCCTTCAAGAGGAAATGAAAAAGATCCCTTAAAGAAATAGAGAAAATGACAAATGAAAAAAATTGAGGGAATCAATAAAGCCCTTAAAAAAAAATCTAAACAGCAAAGAAAAACAAACAAGCAGGCAAAGGAAATGAATAAAACTGTTCAGGACTAGGAATGGAAATAGAGGCACTAAAGAAAACACAAACCGAGAGAATCCTTGAGATGGAAAACCTAGATAAGGGATAGGAACTAACTACACAAGCATCCTCAACAGAATGCAAGAGATGGACTAGAGATGTAGCCTCTTGAGGCCACGGAAGAACTGGGTTTACCTGAAAGGAGGGCTGGAAATGGAAAAGGAAGATGGAGAGGCAAGAGAAGCATGAAGCCAAGACAATGTTTTCTGATCAAGGCTGGAAGTTTAATATTCAGCTCTTCTATTTAAAGGGAAAGCCCCAACAAATCCATCTCTAAGCTCAGCAGGCAGTCTAGTCTTCTAAGTTCCTGTAGGAGGTTATACAGGCAGCCAAGGTGGGTAACTCCACCTAGGTCCTATTATTAGCTCTATTGTGGTAACAAGGCCTTTCTGGCCTGCTCAAGGCTGGGTGGAGGGCACAAAGATACTTTCAGGTGTAAAAGATACAATAGAAGAATTTGATGGTGCCGAGGTGATACAAGGACCATGACTCCTTGAGCTGCATCTTAGCCCAGGAAAAAGAATAGTACCTACAGAGTGGTGACCCACAGCTGATTTGCCATGTCCTGCTGTATTTCCTTCTCTTCAGTGGCATATCTGCTGCTTTCTCTAGTTGTTTTTGGTGGTGATTCAACCATGAGACCAGATGACTCTATGCTGAATTACATTTTTTTTTTTTTGTACAATGTTTAACTTTGGCCAGGGATTTATTTCCATTGGAATCTTGGGGTTGCAAAAACATTTAACCATTTTACTTTTCAAAAGATGTCATTGCTGATACAGCACTTGTGGATGCCAAAACAATGAGGAAGTATGTGATGGAGATATGGGAGAGAAAGAGAAGCAGAATGGTTTGTGCTCTTTGAAGAGAGGAGGAACAGCCTGATGTGAGTAGCCTGTGCTGCCACCTGAGGCCATGGTGAAGTCCCCATTCTTGGATGCTGCCAAGGGCCATGGCCATGCAGTAGCAAGAGTCTGTGTTGATCTCTTTGACCCATGTTACCACCAAAGGCAATGGGATATCCCCTTGTCTGGCAGCACAGTAGAGCTGGTCCTGATGGAGTTGGTGAGGTTGAGCCTGCCCCCAAGGGCATTAAAGTTGGAGATCTGACAGGTAGACCAACTCTGCTATTACCTAGGTCCAGATCCAGCACTCTGAGTTGGCCTTCCCTAATATATACATCTTTGAAGTATCCAAAGGGGCCAGTGCTGCAAAACTAAAGCTGCAGGATCTCCATAACACAGGGCAACAACAGAATATCTGAGAGGAGTCCAGTGAGAATCCAGTATTGAAAGTATCCAGAAGCCAGAACCAGACCAATGACTCATTGCCATGAACATTTGCAAGTGAAGCTGTTTGAATAAAAGGATATTGTTTGACACAACTCATCTTCCACTGTGAGATTTATTCTTGTTGAGGTGTTTGTTTTTGTTTGAGGAAGAGAGGTTGCAAGGGTGGAGGATGGATATGGAGGAATGGGGAAATTAGTGTGATTGGGGCAAATGATGTGAAATTCACAAAGAATCAATTAAAAAGTTAAAAAGAGAAAGAAATTGATACATCAGTGAAAGAAAATGATAAATCTAAAATGTTTCTGACATAAACCATCTAGGATATCTGGAACACTATGAACAGACCAATCCTTGTGGGGAGCTGACAGAAGGCAGCTATCATCCTTGCAGCCATCTTGAGCCATATACCCTGACAAGAGACTTGATTACAATAACCTACAACAGCTGAGCACACTCTGATAACATCTTGTTTTAGATACCCAGGATTTTCCCTTGGGTGTGTGAGACTTAAAGGTGTGTGACTTAAGGGTGTGACTTAGAGATCAGATTTAGAGACAAGGCCCAAGGGTATGACTTAAAGGCGTGGCTTAGAAGTGAGACATATAAAAGGCAGAGGCAGACAGAAGAAATGATTATTAGGAATTAGGCACTTGGCACTTGGAGGAAGAATTAGACATTAGTCACTTGTATTCAAGACAGGCACTTGGAAGAGAACTTGGAACTGGGAAAGAGACTAGCAACTGGAATTAGGATTAAGTGTTAGGAACTAGGGACTTGAAACTAGGGACTTGGAGAGAAGAAGAGAGACTGAAGAATAAATGGGATTGAATCACACTCTGTCTGGTCTCCATTCTTCATGTCCATCCTCACACTCTCTCTTTTGCTGAACCCCGACCCACAGACCTGAGCAGCTTGGAGCAGTGCGGGCTTTAGCCCCTAAGGATTTTGGCAGTGCGGGTTCCAACATTGATAGAGCGGTCCGTGACATTCTGGCCCCCAAACATGGGGCAGCTCGGGCCACAACAAACCCTAAGAATGTTAGAAATCGAAGAAGACGATTCCCAGCTCAAAGGCCAGAATATATTTGCCAGAAGATCATATAAGAAAATTTTCTTAATCTTAAGGAGGAAATGCCTATACAAGTACAAAAAGCATACAGAACACCAAAAAAAATTGGACCAGAAAGTCTTTCTGCTACATAATAATCAAAAGAGCATTTAAAAAAGAATATTAAAAGCTGCAGAAGAAAAAGGCTCAGTAATATAAAATGGCAGACCTATTAGAATTATATTCTACTTCTCAACTGAGATTCTAAAGCCAGAAGGACATAGAGAGATTTCTTGCAGATTTTAAGAAACCATGGATCCCAGCCCAGACTAGTATACCCAGAAAAACTTTCAATCACCATAGATAGGAAAAATAATCTATTCCATTATAAAGTCGAATTTAAACAATATCTATTCACAAATCCAGCCCTACAGTTTGTGGAAACAGATATTTAGGCCTAGTCTGCTGAACTGCCAATTTGAAGCCTGTTATGGAGTCAGCCTAACCTTCACAGTCTGATTGGGAGATGATAGATAAATGAGGAAGTGATTACTCACATCATCATATGGTACAAGGAGGTAGACTGTTTAGTAACTAAAACCTAATGTAGGCAAGTTGAGTCTTCTTCAGTGATATAAGTGAATTTAGTTGAAAGGATAGAAGCACAAGAGATTAATTTTGACTGAGGAAAACTGTGGGCTTGGAGCTCTCAGAGAACACCAGAAATGTTGTTAACTTAAAGTGAATCATAGGCCTGAAAGTAAATTACAAAGCCACAAAACTCTTGGGTGATACCAGAGGAAACCTAGGTGATCTGAAGCACTGCCGTGACCTTTCAGATATAACATCAAAGACATATCCATGATAGAGAAGTTGGAGTTCATTAAAATGAAGGATATTTTTTTCTGCAAAACATTCTGTAAAGAAAATGAGAAGATAAGATATGGAGAGAAAAATATCGGCAAAGGCAGATCTGATAAAAGACAGTTGTTCAATGCACACCATGAACTCTTCAGTTCCATTCTTACAAGAGCAGGCACTGGAAATTTGTGAGAAATCACTGCACCTTTCTCTGAATATTGCCCATGAAATTAAAACTGCTCTCAGAAATATGATCTTTAAAAAGAGATATTGATACTGATAGGTCAAGGCACAAGTTCAAGGCTAGCCTAGGCTAAAATTTAGTGAGATCCTATCTCAAAATAACAACAAACGTGGCTTAGTGGTTAAGAGCACTGATTGCTCTTCCAGAGAACCTGGATTTGATTCCCAGCACCCACATGACAGTTAACAGTCATCTATAACCCCTGTTCTAGGGGATCTAATGCCCTCTTCTGACCTCCTGTATAGTATGAGTATGCAGGCAAAACACTTATACCCTTAAAATTTTAAACAACAACAAAAGAGAGTAGAAGATATACCTTAGTGATAGATGACCTACCTCACATATACATGGAAAAAAGAAGACAGAGAGAAAAACAGATGGATGTGCTCATATATACATACGAAAATACATAGAGACCTGTTGAGGCCCACACTGCCGGGCTTGGGGGCCATTGTGTCCCACCCGAGCTGCTACTCTGGTCTGTGGGTCAGGGTCTAGTTAGAGAGAGAATGGGGATGGAGGGGAAGAGACACGAAGAATGGAGACAAGACAGAGGTTCTGATCAAGTCTCAAGTTCCCTTTATTGAAAGGAAATCTGGGGTATTTATACGATTTGCCACGTGCCTTGTAGGCGTGGATACCATGTGTGCCTTGCAGCTGGGGCCACTAAACAGCAAAACAAGATATGTGGGAAAAACAAGGTATTTATCAGAGTGTGCTCAGCTGTTATAGGCTGTTGAAAACAAGTCTCTTGTCAGGGTATATGGCTCGAGATGTTTGCAAAAATGATAGCTGCTTTCTGCTAGGAGTTGGCTCCCAACAGAGACCAAAGTATAACCTACTATGTAAATTCTTCTGCATATTCTAAACTCAGACTTTTTAAAGGATTTACCCACATTGATACATCCCAATATAAACTATTTTTGAAACTGTGACATTTCATTATATAAATATACTGTAATCTGTTTTTCTAGTTCCTTTTGATGATGCAACAATGATCATAATGTTATATAAGTTATTGTGTATTTGAAAGAGTTTCCTTAAGAAGTATAAAATGGACCACACTTGCTGGTCCTTGCATATGAGTATCATCAACATTGCAAGGTATTAACTGTGTTGACTCCCAAGGATGGGCTCCAATAACACATTTCTATCAATGTATAAAATCTCAGTACTACAAACACAAAAACCTCCCAAGATAAACTAAACCAAAAGAACCCAAAAAACCCCAAACAACTTAAAACCTTCAAATATTGATCAGAATTAATATTATATTCTATTTTAATTTGTGCTTTAACTAGGATTGAGACTGTGTGTTTTTAGATTTTACCAACAGGCCATTCAAATTTACCTTCTGTAAATTCCCTATATAGAGGGTTTGCCCATTTTATAATAGTGTTTCAACATATTTTTCTTATTTGCTTGTAGGAGCTAATTATAAATATGAATGTTTGTTAAGTATATTCTCTGTGACACATATTTTATCCATATGTTTTACATAGAGGTTTTTTGTTTGTTTTGTCTTGTTTTGTTTTAAGACAGTCTGTCCTTGAAGCTGTGATCCTCCTGTTTTAGCCTCCTGAGTGCTGGGATTGTAGGTGGGTGCAACCATGTCCAGCTGATATTTTTTAATTTAAATGTATCCAATCTTTTCCTTTATAATTTATATCTAAGAAATTCTTTGGGGGCATGGAGAGATGGCTCAGCAGTTAAGAACACTTGTAGGTCTTGCAGAAACCCATGGTTTGGATCCCAGCAGCCATGTTCAGTGGCTTACAACCATCTGCAACTCCAGTTGTAGCATGCTCTCTGGTCCCTGTTAGTAGTTGCATACATGTATTACATACTGGAATACATACACATACATGTAATATTGAACTAAATAAATCTTTTCAAAAGCATTTTTTGTTAAGAAATCCTTTCTTAAACCAAGATTTTAAAATATTTCCCTATATTCTTATATTGCTCTCTGTACTAATTATTTTTTAGTACGACATGAAATGGATAATTGTCCCCATATGGATAATAAAGTGCTTCAATACTAGGCATTAAATATGCCATTTCCAACTGATGTTTGATAGCACAGATATATAGGAAGCTTCTATTTATTTGAAAATCAATTTCTAGAATTTCTGTTGTACTCTTTTGATTTTTTTCTCCTATCGCTGTAAAATCTCCAGAAATAGTCTATTTTTTACACAAACCATGTTGTATAGAAAAGTGATTATTCTCAATGAGAGAGATATATTAATGAAATATATTCAAACATGAAGATGGTTTGTGATTGATTTAAATACATTTAGCATTAGAGAACAGCCCATAGAAGAGACTCTGGTCTCCTTAGCCTCCATTTTCCAGACTTCCAGGTCATGATGAAGAAATCAGACCCTGGGAGCTGGATCTCTTCCTTCTAATTTGAGCTTCACAAATGGTGCTTAGCAGGCTTGAAGGTCACTGCTGATGAACAAGTTGGAATGTGGCTATTAATATTCACTGGACATGCCTATGCTAAGTGACATGACTGTAAAATACTCTAAAAGCAATACTATAGCAATTCCCAGTAGCGTTAACTGTTTCCCGTAAAATCCCATTAAAGCAGAAGATTACTGCCAGCAATGACAACTTTGGATAATCCATCTCTCAGGAATTTTATGAAAGTGAATATAAAGTGCATAAACCTCTCTGATTTGAGAGTTGATTATTATATTTTCTTTATTTCATTCTCCTTCCTGATTTTTTCTTGATTACTTAACAGTTTCATACCCACTATTAGACAACTAGTTTGGAAAATACTTTCCAACCCATTTCACTACCAAGTCCAGCAGTTATGCAGGTTCTATTGATCTCCCCACTGAGAACACTTAAATGCACACTCGTCTCCCCTTCATCTCCTTCGATTTGCTGATGTCATCTGGAATGGTACATTGTGATCACTCTTTCCCTTGCCTCTTTGTCAGAAACCATTTCTAAATCTTAGCCAAAAGCACCCCCATCCATGTACATTTTATATGTATTTTCTTCTTCTTTCTGTTTAGATTGACTGGATGGATTATGTCCTTGAATGAAAAATTCAAACCAAGGTATCTGACAGTGTCACATTAGTACACCACCTTCACATGTGTGTTGCAGAGTATATTCAGAGTAGCCCTCTGTAGCCCCTCTGAAGCTGGGAGAGACAGGGGCTCATCCTGTACCTAGTGAACCATTCTTTGTCTTTTCTTCAGCTCCTTCTCTGATGTGAACTTTGGTGTGACCACTGGGGAACGAAGAAAATTCATTTTTTCCATCTGCCTATGAAAACAGCAATGGGTTGCCGTTTATTCTTATTCTTCTTAAAAGAATTGACTGAAAAATGTCAGATCTCTTCAGTGGAACTTTACTTTCTCTCAGAGTAGAATTTTTTGAAAAAATAATTTACGTAATAATTTCAGTGGGAGGCTTGGAGCAAGAGAGGTTAAAATGTGCATGGGATGAAAGTTTATTCTAGAACTCCTTACTTCAAGTATATAACTGCAACTTGTATTAACACAGAGGGTCACCCCTCTCTGAGCACTCCTGGAATCCCACTAACTGAACACTCTGCAAAGAACAGCATGTGCTTCTGGTGAATAGGATTGTCAAGCTAGGTCATATGTGTCGGAACTGTGCTAAACCCAGTGATAGGGTGTTTAATTGTTGAATAAATAATAGTGTGACCAGTTAAAGTAGTAGGAGGAGGCTAAACCATCTTAGGGGTTCCTTTCACAGTGAAAATGCCTGCTCAGAAGAAATTCCCTAGCCCATCTTTGTTACTTCTCTTGTTGACAGTTTTCTGATTAGAATTCTTAGTGTTTTCTTAATTTCATAATGATCCTACATCCAACAGCTGCAGACTGTTTTCTTTAATTAGTTTGTATTTGTTCTGCAAAATATTGCTAAATAGAGGTGATTTATAATAACTAATACATGCTCTCAATTGTTTAAATATCATAAAACATCCAGAAAAATATTTTTAATACCTACATTTTTTTTTTTTTTTTTTTTAGTTCTACATAAAGTTTTGAAGGTCTGTAGAAAGCATGAATATTTAAAATGTAGCAGGAAGGTCTCCGGCCCGTGAACAGAGTCTTTCAAATTGGAGCTTTTGATTCATTCCAAATACAGTACCAAAGCTGTTGGAGAAGACAATGTTGCTGAAACTGGTATTTGTGTAATTAGTTCTAAAAGTGCATCTTCTCATTTGTGGAAGAGACTGAAAGGGAACAGGGACAAAGCTCCAACCATGCAATTCAAACAATGGCCAGCTGAATTTTGTGCCCTGAGATTATATGAACAATATTCTATTCTGTTAAGTAGCTCAGAATAAAATAAACAAAGGGAGCTGCACTGGGCAATGATGGGGGACGCTAATAGCAATAAGACATCTGGAACTGAGAACATGCTCCTACTACAAATCTAGATGGCTCAATAACAGAGTGTGGTTGTTGTTGTTGTTGTTTTATGTTCATGCCAATTTAGAGGCTAGTAGCTTCTGGAAGATGGTACTACCCATTTAAGCATCGTTTTAACAAATGTAAAGATGCAGGATTGCAGAATACCTGTAACATTTTCTACGGCTCTGGTAAGCCTCAGGAGAGTTTTATTAGTATAGCTAACAGGTGGGTTATTTTGCTTGCTTGTTTGTTTGTTTGTTTGTTTGTTTTCAGTTGTTGTTTTTGTGTTGTTTTGTCATGGCATCCACTCACACAGATTTTAATGAACTGTTAGTTAATCATTCCCAGGGTGCATGCCCAGGGTACACGTGACAGTACACTTGGCCTCAGGTATAAACGTAGACTTGATGAGCTCTGCAGATCCATCTTACTGGAACCCTGGGGAATGTTCCAGGAACATGTTCATATCTTATTGATCTCTTTCTGAAAATCTAACCCAAAATTTGAATCCTAGTCTATTCCCTTACTTTGAAGTATCAAAGTGAGTCTTGATTATTACTTTTACTTTCTTATCCTAAGGTCTAAATTTGGTGCAAGGAAAAAAAAATGGGTCTGCTTCTATTTTCTTTTGGCCAAAGACTTCGTAAAATTTTGGAGCTTGTCTTTAACTGCTGGAGAAGGAAGTGAGAAAAACAGAGGAGGAAAAAGGGGAGGAGAAAAGGGAGAAGGAAACCATTAACTTCTCAAACAGAACTGGCCCGAAGCCTGTCTCCCCCTCCATCTCTGCTTCTTTCTAGGTCCTGACTGACATAACAAAAGTAGAAGACAGGCCCAGTAACCATATTATCTAATCACAAAGGACAAAGAAGAAAAGTAATAACAAAAGACCAGTCTGTGATTAATTCAGGAGACTCCATGTCCCATGGAAAGAACAAATCTGATTTAGACTGTTAAATCGTGTTGTTTAAACATTTAAAGATTCTAGCCTGATTAAAGAAAAACCTCTCTCTCTCTAATGCCTTGTCTCTTTGTTATTTCTCATTCAATTTAAGTGGTATTTACTCAGCAATTCCCTTGCATCTTTTAAATGATTTGTTACTTTTTTATTTTATGTGCATTGGTGGTTTGCTTTCATGTATGTCTGAGTGACGGTGTTGAATCCCCTGGAACTGGAGGTACAGACAGTTGTGAGCCACCATGTGGGAGCTTCACCCCAGAGTTAACCCTGTGGCACAGCTCTCTGGACCCAAATCCTGCCCGGAAAGAGCTGGTCTCCCAGGAGTGCTGTCACTCCTAAGTTCACAGGTGAGATGAACACTTTTGCTCCAACAACTGGCTAAAGAGAGACTTGTCAGGAGACCACAGGGCTCAGGAACCTCGGAGCAAGTGGAGATAGGATCCTTCCAATTTCCATCTGCTCCCTGGAGTTAACCCTGTGGTACAGATCTCTGGACTCAAATCCTTCTCTGAGAGAGCTGGTCTCCCAGTAGTGCTGAAACACCTAAGATCACAGGCTAACAGGCTCACAGGAGGGAGAGACTTCAGTCAGAGACAGCAAGACCAACTAACACCAGAGATAACTGAAAGATATAGAAAACTTATGAAAAATATAGAAAGTTTTTATGACCCCTAGACCTGAGCAAAAGAATGCAGGTTTACTAGTTCAAGGAATCAGAACTGAATGTAAGATTTTAGGCCTTCACTGCCCCGGGGATACATTTTGGGAAGGGCACCTTATCCCTGAGTCAGAGGACACTTGCTGGATTACATTCCTCAGACCTCAGGGAAGAGAATCCACCTGCGGCTGGGGAAGGCCCAAAGCAGGAAGACACATTCCTGACCACAAAGAAAGATGCAAGTCATCTGGGTGGTCCCAGGAACTGGATGACCAAAAGATAAAATGTTGGGCAAGGTTCCAGCCTTACAAAAGATAAGTGTATAAGATGTTTTCCGCATGACCCTGACTAAATTTGGGTTGGGACTTATTACAACTTTCTACTGTTTTTATGTTATGTTTCCTTGGTTACCCCTCACCCCCCATTGGTTTGTGGGTTCTTTCCTATATAAGCCCTCCACTCTGAGTCTACGGGGTCGACACTCCTCTGCCCCTGTGTGGGTTACGAGTCTCGGCCTCAGTCCACTGACTCCGAAATATACCTCCTGCTGTTGCATCAAGAATGGTGTCTTATGAGTTATTGGGTGGCCGTGAATTCCTGAGGCTTGAGGGAGGTCCTCCCTTCATGTGTGTGTGTGGGGGGGGGGGGGGGGGGGGTCTTACATAATCAGAGGACAAGAACCTAAGCAACAGAAACCAAGACTACTTGGCATCATCAGAACCCAGTTCTCACACTAAAGCAAGTCCTGGATACCCCAACACACTGGAAAAGCAAGATTCTGATTTAAAATCATGTCTCATGATGATGATAGAGGACTTTAAAAAGGACATAACTCACTACCTTAAAGAAATACAAAACACAGGTAAACAGCTAGAAGCCCTTAAATAGGAAACACAAAAATCCCTTAAAGAATTACAGAAAAACACAACCAAACAGGTGAAGGAATTGAACAAAACCATCCAGGATCCAAATATGGAATTAGAAACAATAAAGAAATCACAAAGGGAAACAACCCTGGAGATAGAAAACCTAGGAAAGAGACCAAGAGTCATAGATGCATGCATCACCAACAGAATACAAGAGACAGAAGAGAGAATCTCAGGTTCAGGAGATACCATAGCAAACATTGACACAACTGTCAAAGAAAATGTAAAATGCAAAAAAGCTCTTAACATCCAGGAAATCCAGGACACAATGAGAAGACCAACCCTAAGGATAATAGGTATTTCTAGAGAGCAAAGATTCCCAACTTAAAGGGCCAGTAAACATCTTCAACAAAATTATAGAAGAAAACTTCCCTAACCTTCCCTAAAGAAAGAGATGTCCATGAATATACAAGAAGCCTACAGAACCCCAAAGAGACTTGACCAGAAAAGAAATTCCTCCTGTCACATGATAATCAAAACACCAAGTGCACAAAACAAAAAAAGAATATTAAAAGCAGTAAGGGAAAAAGATCAAGTAACATATAAAGGCAGATCTATGAGAATTACAACAGACTTTTCTTCAGAGACTCTAAAACACAGAAGATCTTGGACAGATTTTATGCAGACCCTAAGAGAACACAAATGCTAGCCCAGACTACTATACCCAGAAAAACTCTCAATTAACATAGATGGAGAAACCAAGAAATTCCATGACAAAAACAAATTTACATAGTATCTTTCTACAGATCCAGCACTACAAAGGATAATAGATGGGAAACTCCAACACAGGAAGGAAATTTCCAGTTTTTCTTATGAAAACATTATTCCCATATGAACACATGACTAGCCACACAATAAATGTCAAAAATTCTGGTTAAATAAATAATTACTCATACACACAGCAACCCCACTCCTTAATTTCCCCCAAACATCACTTTGTTCTACTTTGCAGCCATTAAGAAGCTGGGTCACCCCTCCACTTGTTAAATCCCATTGACAAAGTTTTATCTGCTCAGTCCTGTCTCCATTCCCACTATTTTGCTGGCTCTGCTGAATAGAACTTAATCAGGGACCAGGATTATACTCCGAGGTTTCACAATGGTTTCAGGCCAGCCTGGGCAATGAATGAGATCCTGTTTCAAGAGAGATCTATAAATGAACAGTGACAATGTTATTAAAATATATGAAAGGTAAGGGGGCTAGAAGATGGCTCAGTCAGTAAAGGACTTGCTAGGCAAGCAGGAGGACTTGAACTTGTATCTCTTGCACCCATGTAAAAATCTGGCCATGGTGATGTATGCTTATAATTCCAGTACTGGGGAGATAGAGGCAGGTGCATCCCTGAAGTTCATCTGCCAGTCAACTTAGCCAAATCAGAGATCTTTAGATTCAATGTGAAAGCCTGCCCCAAATCATAATGTGGTGAATGACTAAGGACATCAACCAATGTCACCTTCTGGCCTGCATGGGAACACACACACACACACACACACACACACACACACACACACACAGTGTTATCAAAGATTAATAAAAACTTGCTGATGTGAGAATAAAGCAGGGTTACTTGCTTCTCAAGCCTTCTATCTAGAGTAGAAACGTGATAGAAGAAATGGGAATACTGAAAGTGACATAGTAAAATTTGGAAGTATGTTGTGTTGACCCATTTCCCAGTGTACTTCCTGTGGAGATAGCATGATCCCATGTTGACTATAAAGGCTAACACATTTATTGGCTTTCCTCTCCTCAAGACTTAATACAGTTATGGACACGCTGTAGAGCATCAAGAAGTTAGGTGACTACATTTTCACTGTCAAAGTGTCTTAGTTTGGAAGGCAAATAACCAATATTGGTTGGTGTGGGGGGAAGCAGGCAGGGTCCTGAGTGGGATTAAGAATAACAGTTCATTCTCAAAAGGTGGGGGAATATCCAGGGGGACCCCTACCTGCTCAGAGGAGAAGTGGAGGGGAAAGGGGGAAGGATTGTGGGAGGGGTGACAGGGAGGGGTGTAGCAGGATATTTATTCTGCTACATTGTATTCGCAGTGGAGCTTGGTGATTAGGCAGTAGAAGAGGAGGTGGAGCCAGGAGAAGGAAAGAGGAAGGGGAGGAGAAAAGAGAGGTAGCAACCATGGAGGGGGATGGATGGGTCAAAAGCAGTCCTGGGTAACAATTTATATATAAAGATTAGATATTGGATAACAATTCTAATTGTGTGGGCATCTTGTTAATTGAGCCAAATATATAAATCCTTTGGATAATCATTAAGCTTTTAGAGTCTTCTTTCTACTGTGAAGATAGCGGGTATTATTGGGGGCAAAGCTTTGCTGGGGCAGCCAACCCGCCATGCTGGCATCTCGTGGGTGCTAAGGCCAGCACTTCTAGTTAGCTGGAACCATGGTCCAAAGCAGGAACAGCAGGAACATGGCGGCTGCCTGGGAACAAGCCGGACTGGGCACCATTTTCTAAATATCTCCTGTTACAGAGGGAGACAGTGAGGGAGATGTAAAGTGAGTGAGTAATAATAATAATAATAATAATAATAATAATAATAATAATAAAATTTAAAAGAGAATAACAGTTCAGTTTTTTCTCAGCCATAGGAACACTGTATATCCTTAGAATACAACAATTGTTCAGGCAAATGTTCTACTTCCTCAGCTGTAAACTTTCACAAACGTTGAGAGTTTCCACATCATACTATACTGGATGAGTTCAGGGGTTAATAAATAAAAATAAGCCACTTGAATGCTTCAAAGGGAAAACTGTATTTTCTGCATTAATGCAATAAATGTTTATTAATTTCCTACTTTGCACAATCCTGGCCATATGAGTCAGCCTCTCCAGAAACAACAGGAGCTGCATAGAGATTTGTCCAACTGCATGTCTTTAGAGGCAGTTGTCACATGCGAAGTTTACATTACGTGGGGAAGAAAGAGACCACTCAGATGACAAGGAGAGTGCGAAATAGGTGAAAATATTGCCACAGACACAGCCTAGGACCTCATAGTCCCCGGCAAAAGTGGTGTTCTTTAATTCTGCATCAATCAGTAATCCGAACTTTTCAATAACCCTACTGCTTTTGCATTGATCGTTGCCTTTGAGTGCAGTTTATTTCTATCCCTGGGTGTAAAGAGCCTTTGATGATAGATTCGTGAGATCACTGGATTAGTACAACATTTCTCTAATCGTTAGTTGATTGACCATTTACCGGAAGTTCAGTGGATCAGACAAAGAAAGGCTGAGCCAAGCACTGTCAGCTCTGCCGGCCTTCCTTTTTCTCCTTATCTGCTTATTTTTACACCTTTTGCATTTTTTAAGGAGAAATTTATGAACATGCACAGAGAAGGTGTCATCTATTGGCTCTGGTTCAGGTGGAAAAAAAAGGACTTGGGGATTAAAATAAAACTAAACCAAAAGGTGCAAGCACGCTCAACTCCTTAAGCTCAGAAGGACATCATTGCAGCTACTGTGGTTATGGGATGCCTTCTGCCACTAGGAGGATATATACAGGGAAGTAAAGAAGAGAGCTGGACCAGTAATCTGGGGATAATAGATATCTGTTTCAATTATGTAAAATTGCAGTATTCGTGGGTACAACTAGGAGAGAGTCAGAAAAATAATATGATGTAAATAGATAGTAAGTACTAGATTGGGAGAAAATATGATTTATGTAGTCCTTATCTTTAGAGACGAAATGGCATATTGTTTTACTTATTGTTGCCTTATGCTGTTTCTATAAACAAAGTCATATATTCACATTTTGTAAAGCTCACATATCTTACTCTGGGGTCTCTCTCTCTCTCTCTCTCTCTCTCTCTCTCTCTCTCTCTCTCTCTCTCTCTGTGTGTGTGTGTGTGTGTGTGTTTCTGTGTCTCTGTCTCCAGATGTTTAACTGTGTGGTCTTGGCTTGTTGGCTGGCCTTGAACACTATATGTAAACCAGACTGAGGTGCAAGTCACAGAGATCCTTTAGCCTCTGCCTCCCTCATTCTGGGATTAAAAGCATATGCTACCAGGCCGAGTGAGAATCCATGTCTTTGTGAAGGGGATGATTTGAAGCACGCCCAGGGAGACAAAGAGTTGGCCTTTGTGATAGCAAAGTGTAGTTGTGCAGTGGTCTGCTGAACACGTTGCATCTCAGCAACATGGGTGAGACAGGTGGCGCTTTGTTCTCGAAGCTTCTTCCGTGATAAAGCAGGGCAGCCTTCACGGTGAGAGAATGCCAGCCTTGAAATGGGAGAGAAGGGACTTGGGGACTAAAATAAAAGTAAACCAAATGGTGGAAACACGCTCAACCCCTTAATTTATCTGATTAGAGCCAACAGGCGCCACTGTGTAGAACATTTGCTCCTGTCCGAGATGCCATTAAGGCGGCAACAGAGCTATTTCTAGGCTTGGCTCCAGGCTGGTGGGGGATGGGCTAACAGTGGGTTCAGTTTCAGCCTGGATCCACCGTGTAATGGTGCAGACTGCAGTCACTGCAAAGTCTTCAGGCATCAAGTGTTCTTGGGAGCACATGCTTGCTTTGAAGAGATGTCCTAGCCCTGAGGGGACATTACTGCAAGTCCAATTCCAACAGTCCCAAGTCCTACCTGTATCCCTGTGCTTTATTCTGCAATACAGAAGCATGCTTGCCTAGACTTAACAGGCTCTTAGAAACTGCTTAATGTATACAAAGCTAGAATAATATGTAATCATTACCATTTAAAATTTCACACATTTCTGTACTGGGTGCGAAAAGAGACAAAGCTTTTTGTTGCCTCTTTAGATTGTCAATAAGAGAACAAATTAGAAGTCTTATTCTAGGGCAGTGTGTGTAATCCCCAACAACTCTCCTCTGACAGATTCCAAAATTCACACAGGCCTGAGCCCTACTCCTTAATTATTTTGCCTCCAGGAAACACGTTCTTGAATTACAGATGTCCCTCAGCTCATAAGGGGACCTTAAGCAGTATAAGTTGGAAATACTCTAAATAAAAGAAGAATATTTTCTATATCTGACAGAGCTAATGTCATCATTTGACAGCACAGGCTACTATAGCATATGTGTCATGTACTCTCCTGACTGAGCATCTGGCTGCAGCTCACAGCTTTTTTTTTTTTTTTTTTTTTTTTTTTTTCAGCATCATGAGTGTGCTACAGTGAGTGAATCACTAGCTCGGGGGAAGATCCAGACTCAAAATGGGAAACATGGTTTCTACTGACTGGGATACCCATGTTATCCAAAGTTATAAATAAATAAATAAATAAATAAATAAATAAATAAATAAGAAAGAAAGAAAGAAAGAAAAGAAAGAAGGAAAAAAGAGTCCCGAATAAAGATATCAAAATTCAAGGGCCATTGATACTTAACTATCTGGGAACTGACTTTTTACTCATTACTAAAGAGAGTGTGTGGAAGGTCTCTCAGAGTCCTGCTGAGTGCTAACATCCTTTCTGTATAGATGGAGAGAACCCTTAAAGGTGCCGTAGGAAAACATTGTTATCCAGAAAAGCATGCAAATTATCATGGTCAAACTCGTTTGTGACTAATGAATATGGACTATGTTTTGAAGTCTGGAATGAGTTTTCTAGTAACCTTACTGTTGAATATTGCACTCAGCACTTAAAGTTAGGCAGGTTAGGTGAGCATGAATCCATACAGTTCTAGGGGCTCTTTGCAATAGAATTGTAAATGTCAACTCAGAGGCCAAGAGAACATTGAGAAGCAACTATGAATGAAAAAGGAAATAACAAATGACTGTCTAATAGAGACTCAAATCCTTTCTGGGCTTCCCTTAGGCAGTGTTTCAGAATGGTCGGCACACACACACCTTTCCCTTCAAAACCCGGTTTCTTCTCAAGTAAGCAGAATATTCTATAGTTTCTAGCCATGTTCACCATTCAGTGGGATGCATAAAAGGGGACAACTCTGAAGCTTATGCTTCATAAAGCTTAAATATAAATATATCTGTCTAAAGTCTTCAGAGAATTAAGATACATAGAGAATGGTTCCAAGACCCAAGTCAATGATAAGAATGACGGTCACTAGATCACCCTCTGGGAGCATTCCATGGAAGCGGGAGGTTTCCTATGAAGACAATTATTTTCTCTTGAAATTTTATTCTGAATGACATTAGACCATAGAAGATTTGCAAACAATATTTACTCAAAGTGTCTATATACTTCAGCCAGCTTTTTAGCCCCTCATGGAAGCTCAGAGGCAAGTGTCCTTACAATGCTATTAATTAGGTTACAGTCTTTATTTCAGATTTACCAATTTTGGGGCACATTTTCATCTCTAGTCTATGTGTGTTTTAGGATCTGATTCAGACGCCCAATTGCATCCCGTCCTGCTGCCTGCTGCCCCTTAATATTTTCCTGTTTGAGGCAGTCTTTGCATCGTCCTTTAACATTGATGGTTGATGAGCTAGACACCTTGGGGAGCATGCAGGGGGTCTTTTGTAAAGGAGCGAAATCACATGTTTATGGCAGGTATCCTTCTAAAACTCTGCTACACCCGGTTATCCATTTCTTTGCTCCAGGCTGTTTCCTGGGTCACTACAAGGTGTTCCTATCAGTTTTCCTCCTCTCAGCATTTTTTTTTTTAAATTGCATAGCAACCCAGGATGTTCCATCCTTGTATATTTCCTGTCTGCCCCAGGATCGCAAGCCCCCCACCCCCACAGAAGCCTGATAGCAGGTTTTTCTGATTAGTGTGTTTTCTTTGTTTTTTAAAATCCTAGGTCTTGGATGGGTCATTTGCAGAAAGTGCTCACATACATTTGTGTGTGTGTGTGTGTGTGTGTGTGCGCACACGCGCATTATCAGTCACTAGGAGAGGGCCCTTGTAATCTTTCCTAAACCACATTTACAAAAGCATTCTAAAGGCGAAGTGTGCATAACCATCAAAGGCGAGGTGTGCTGGCCTGCAGAAGCACATTGGAGCAATACTCACAGGCAACTGCTACATAATAGGTCACCTTGGACAGTCTCTCTCCATTGCCTCCCACATGCAGCTGTCACATCTGTCAGCTCAGTCTCACAAGTCTGCCCTTCCTGCCATCCTGACTGCCATTTTTCTTTATTTTTCCCTGGCACATGGCATAGTCTCCTAACAGTTTCTCCGTATTCATCTCCTCTTTCTGTAACCCATCTTTCACACGCATAAGCAATTCTTTCATTTGAAAACAGAACTTCATCATTTGTGCTTCTAAAGCTGGAAGAGAGTGGTTTCTGTGCGTATGCTGTGAGGTTTTCCATCATGCCATCATTGGTCAATGGTTCCTGGTCCTTTGTGTCCGTGAACAGTAGCTGGAGGATTCACTAGAGTGGTTAACTAGGTTCCACCCTGTGCTTCAGAGACAGTTGGTCTGGGGTTGGAGTCTGACAAAGAGCCTCCTAGAAAACCCCAAGAATGCTGGGGCCAACAAAATTGCATCCATACTGCTTAAGAAGAAAAATACCCTTTCATAGTTGGGTTCTTGCACCTCTGGCATAGCTCTGTCCTTTTGTCTAACATACTCTACTTTCTCATATCTTTGCACAACCTCTGCAAAACACAAGCCCTCCAATTCTTCTTTTATTTAAAGATTTATTTTTTTATGTATATGCACTATAGTTGTCTTCAGACACACCAGAGGAGGACATCAGATTCCATTATAGATGGTTGTGAGCCACCTTGTGGTTGCTGGGAATTGAACTCAGGACCTCTGGAAGAGCAGTCAGTGCTCTTAACCACGGAGCCATCTCTCCAGCCCCCTCCAATCCTTCTTATCTTCCCACTTAAAAAAAAAATAAAACTTTATAGACCACTTCCTGGCTCCCTTTGTCGGATCTCCCCGCTGACTCTAGCCGCAGAAGGGATGTTGTGAGTCCAGCAGTGTCTGTTGTATGACAAAATCTACTACTTGGCACAGTAATTAGTGATCTACTAATTCCATTCTCTCAGCAGTTCATGCATTCCACAATCTCAGCTTTGCTCCTTAGCACCTAGTCCTCCGGATACCCGGCACAGAACAGCACTTATTATACGATGCTGAAAGAAACAATATTTCCTCAAAGAAACATCAGCTCTTCACATTACAGAAAGTGTTAAGGAGTTTCCAAGAACATGTCAAGATTTATTACTTGGACATTGCAGATGGAAAAGGATATTTTAATGAAGAGACTGGCCTAAGAGATGTAACAAGCCCAACAACCTATGGTTACTTATTTAAACCAGGCAATTCAAACCTGTGTCCTCCATGAATCTGGAACAAGCTTGCACCCTCTAGCTGCATCACAAGAAAGGGAGAAAATTTGGCAGCTTTTTTGGGTTGCTGACTGGTACCTCAGCTCTCTTGTCTGTATAGCCATTAACTGACCAAGGGATGACTGGCCTAGCCAATTTTGCTGCCAACAGCCACAGTACCCACCCACAGCCTTCTCAGCTATAGCATTAGCTATAGAGCCACCATACTAAATCAGCCATTGGTGGTAGCTCTGAAACAAAAAAGTGCTAGTCTATGAGCGTGTATGGAAAATAATCACACACTGGTTTTCACAAAATTTTGACTAAAATGAAAGAAACATTTCCTTCAGTTATAACAGGCAAAAGAGAAGCTATGCTTTGTGCTTCCCACAATTATAGTTAACTCAGTCATTCTGGATTTCTGACGGGGTTGAAAACTTATAGCTATTTACCTTGAGAGAAAAGATTTGAGTGGATGGTCGTCAGCTGACATTCATCCTAAAGCCAGGTTCAGAACTAAATGTTTTAGTTAGGATAGATGACAGAGGTGCTGGTTAGTCAACAAAAGGATGGATGGGGTATTAGGACTATCTTGTACCTCACTGGTACAAATTGGCATAATTATGCTCTAATTGTATTTTGAGAGAAAAGTTTCATTTTAACAGGAAGAGTGATGTGTAGGAGGAGCTAAGGTAGGAGGAGTACTGAGAGGAAGAAAAGGAGTAAGAAGAGGAGAAGAAGGAGAGGAGAAGCTAGGTGATGAAAGAGAGAAAGAGGGGGGAGACAGGGAGGCAGATGTTCATGTATCTCCACCAGTCAAGATAGTTGTTATATCTAGGTTGGTCAGTGGGTTACACCTCTGATTGAACAATTCCAAACTTATAACGCTTATGATTAACATTATTTTTTAAAAAAATGTATAAATGCAAAAAGGAAAAGGGGGCATGGGATAGGGGTTTTCTAAGGGGGGGGGAATGGGGAAAGGGGATGGCATCTGAAGTGTAAATAAAATATCTAATAATAAAAAAAAAATAACAGGCAAAAGAGTTATATTCTTAGTACCCAAGACTTAATCACTGGCAGAAATCATCTGTACTTATTATACACCACACTCAGGGGATAATTTCTATTAAAGTTTATTTCAAAGAGATGGAGAGATGGCTCAGAGATTAAAGCACTTGGTGCTCTTGCAGAGTACCCTGGTTTGAGTCTTAGCACTCACGCGGCAGTTCCAGGGCTTCTGACGCCCTCTTCTGGCCCTTGTGGGCATTGCACACATGTGATTTATATACATGTACCCAGACATGTGCCCGTAAAATAAAAATAAATCTTTAAAGTGTTGTTTCAAAATGGCAATAGTTATCAAAGACACTATTACATTTTGGTATTAGATACACAAGAAAGTATCACATATCTGCCACATATCTCACATTTCAGCAAAGCTAATTTCCTTTACATTTCTACGTGTTAAAAGTGTTACATGTTTATCTAAAACAAAAGTCATATGCATTTTATCTTGTGTGTTTAAAATACTGCTCTGAGAAGGGTTTATAAAAGTTCAGTGGTATCCTAAAGGGATCTGTGGCACTAGGAAGGTTAAGAATCTCCACTTAGAATATAAGGTTTGGACAGAATTTGGTTCCATTTACTTTTAGATTTACTCTGTAATTTAAGTTTTGGAAGAGAATTTTTCAGGAGAAGTAGAAAAAAAAATCCAAGCTGGACACTTATTTAAAGAACTTATGGAACAACAGGCTGGTTAATGAATTGTATCAGAACATTTGCTTCTGCCTTTGTGCACAAACTGCAAATGAAATATTCTTTTGTTCTTTGGGCTACATGTTCCCAGCATTGTAATGGTTAAATTAATTTCTAATATGTCTCATCTCATTATAGATCTGTGCAACAGTCTCTTTCAATTTTAAATTGAGCTTCAGGGAAGATTAAATACTTAGGTATCCCAGTTTGTATAAAATTTCTAGATCCATACAAATTAAACTTCCCCTGTCTAAATGGCCCTAATCATTCTAATTTAACTAGATGGGGCTTATTTCCTTTTGACAGCGCTTGTCATGTTGGATCTTCACTGCGCAGACGAATGGCATGCCAAATGGGTAATCAGTATTCCAGATGTTGCCTTGCCACTTTCCAGCAATGTTATTAATAAAAATCAGCTCCTTCTTGTCCTTTCTTTTTTTTTTTTTAAACCCTCGAACATTACTGAAGATATAAACTTCCTTTCTCCACATTATGGTTTGGTAAGGTAATTTAATAGTATATCAAATGGGCCCCTCCAGAGGAGGATGGTCTTTGGGAAAGTGAGTGATGTACCAGGGACTCCTGGCTCATGTGTGGGAGTCACATTTTTGGTGAGACTGGATACAGAGAGGTTAAGAGGGCATGAGGATTGGATCAGACCTTTGAGTTCTGGTGTGGGCCTGTGAATATGTGAGTATGTCTATGAGTGAATGTGTGTGTGTGTGTCTCTGTGTGTGTGTGTGTGTGTGTCTGTGTGTGTGTGTGTCTGTGTTGGGGAAGTCTGAGTATCAAAAAGGTCATTTTGCTTATCTCTACTTGAGAATACAATATTAAACTTGGAAGAGCTACTGTTACTCCAGCTGGGAGGACCTATTTTCGTGACACACGGCAGTTCTCCTTTGGCCTGATAATTTCGTTCCCTCCTTATCAGTTCCCAATACTGTTCCAGAGCTGGCAGAGAACAACACATAAACTATCCATAAGGACTTCTGTGAGGGTTCTGTCTCTGTCATCCAGAACTGAAAGGAAGATGTCCTGAGAGAAAAGAGAATCCTTGGGTCAGACGGGCATCAGGTCAGAAGACGGGAGTCACAGGTTAAAAGACAGAAGGTCCGATTCTATGACACCTAACAGATGCAGGCCAGTTTTAAAGGCTTACTAGAAAGAAAGAATGAATGAAAGAAAGAAAGAAAGAAAGAAAGAAAGAAAGAAAGAAAGAAAGAAAGAAAGAAAGAAAATATATATCTGCCTGTGGCCACGGATCAAGTGGGTTCACCTGAAAGTGGGGCTGGGAATGAAAGGGGGACGAAGGGTGAGAAGAGATGAAGCCAAGACAAAGTTCTCTGATCAAGGCTTGAAGCTTTAATGTTCAGTTCTCAATTTAAAGGGAAAGGCCCCACCAAAACCCTTTCTGGTTTAAACCTGAGATGGGTGGGATAATCCGATAATCTGTTCTTGGAGATATCTCAAGGCAAGCCCAGGGGCAGTTCTTATTCTAAGTTCTGTGCAGCCAAGGTGGGTAAACTCCACTAGATCCTATCACTTGGTCTGTTGTGGTAAACAAGGTCTTTCAGGCCTGCTCCAAGGCTGGGGGAAGGGGGTATATATACTGAACATTCAGAACTAAGAAAAAGCTATTATCATCATTATTATTTTTGTATTAGATGTGATGGTTTCATGAGTGTTTATAAAAAACAATTTGGGGTCTCTCTCTCTCTCTCTCTCACCTCTCTCTCTCTCTCTCTCTCTCTCTCTCTCTCTCTCTCTCTGTGTGTGTAAATTTTCCCACAATTGAAAAAAAAATTAGGTTTACTTTAAATTTTTTGCTCTCTCCTTTTTACTTAAGGCTGTGAAAAGAAATTCGAATTTCTATACCTAAAGGATAGTTTAATATCACTCTAGAAAAAAGAAACCTAAATAATTTGTAAAGTAATATTGTGGCCTTCAGTCAGGGGCTGGGCAGAGGCTTCAGTGCATAAAGTTTCGTGTTGTAAGCATGACAACCTGGGTGTAATACAAGCAATTTAAGCTTAGCCCTGACTAGCTTAAAAATAAAGGAGACTCAGACTATGGTTATTTTATTTGGCTTTGACAATTACTGGGGAATCACTCCTAATCTACTCTTCTAACTGCATGCCTGGCTGCCTCCCCAGCAGTGTACCCCGAATACTTGCTATTTCTCCTGGCCATGTGCTCATGATCCATCTCCCCTCACAGAGGCTTCCTCTCCCTCCTCCTTCTTCCACCTTCTTCCCTTGGTCTCTCTCCTCCAAGTAGGTCACTCCAAACCCACCCACCCCTAATCCCTCCAGCAACTGGCTGTAGCCAATTTTATTTAACCAATAGTTTTAAATCAAGGAAAGAGGTTTGCACAACAAAAGCTTGCCAAAATGCGAAGTCATTTGTAGGCCTGTATAGAATTTAACGTTACAATACATAGCAACAGACCAAATCTCCACACCTGGGTTCGGATTGCCAAAACTCCTGTAAAAAGCAGGATGTGTTGTTATAGACCGGTAACCCCAGCTCCAAGGGCCTGGAGACAGAAGGATTGATCATCCTTGATCTCACTAAAATGGGAGCATTAGGTTCAGTGAGAGACTCTATCTCAAAGGACAGTAAGTGAGAGGATGATAGAGGAAGACCCCAACATCGGTCTCTATTGGTGTACTTGGTGACATGCGCCCCACATCACTTGTAAATAGCATCAGCTAGCATTATAGCCCACACCTGAGCCCACATCCTCAGGACTCCACTTTCTGCATCAGTCATGACTTGGACTGTGACTTAGAACTTGACATCCAGTTAAAAGCACTTTGAACTTTTAAGTGGAAGACATTAGCGCCAGAACCGTGTTTGCTATGGTTGATCTTGCAGTGTTTCCAACATGCCCAATTATGTGGATTTTTATGCCATGCCACTTCCTCAAAAGCCAACCAAAAAATGCTATTCTTGGTGCAACTAATGTCTCTCCCGTTGGTTTTTCAAGTTCATTAACAACAGACATGATTGAACTGAGTTCTACTGACATCTGCTGGACAAAACCTGTGTTCGTGACTTGGTGATTATTAGCGCAGGAACAAAGCTCTGTCAAGTGAAATAGAAAATAGAGTCAAGCCAAGCATGGGACTCTGAATTAGTCTATGAGTCCTAGGGTAGTTTCCAAGTCTGCTTTTCTAGTTGGCAAAGCCGCACTTCAGCTTGGTGCCTTAAGCCACATTTCTGTGCCTCCCCTGAGGCTTGGTGGCAGTTCAGACTGACTGGCTTCAGACACAGCAGGGTCTCCTCTGCTAAGGGGTTGGTTCAGCTGGTGAGCAGATCATTTGGGAAGTGTTCTGTCCACACTGGTTCTCTTGACAGCTGAGCACAGTGCTGTCTGCATTGTTCCAAGGACATCTTTGTGGAGGAAATTGCAAAGATGCAGTGTCTTGCATTTAGGATTTCCCACCCCTTCCATAGACTTACCAACCATCGATGGGGAGCCTAAAATACAATAACAGATGTAACACAATTAGCTTTTATATTAACTTTTCATTGTTGTTTAGGCTTTTTAAAATAGAGATCCCTGTCATAGTCTTGCTTTATTTTTGTTTTTCTCCATCACAGTCTTTGTTCTGATGAAACATTCAATCCCAATTTCTGGCTGACTGGATCATCTTTGTGGAACCCCACTTAAAAAATAAATAGCATCTAGACAGATTTATCAGTGGGTAAAAGTGCTTTCGATGCAAGCACGAGGACCTGAGTTCAAATCCCTAATATCTATATAAAATCCAAGCACAGCTGTCCATGTCTCTGACTCCCAGGATTGAGGGATGGAGACAGGCAGATCCTGGGAGCTTGTTAACTAGCCATCTTAGCCAAGCAGGGTAAGTCTCATGTTTAGTGAGATGATGTCTCAGGCAGAGAATAAACTAGAAAGCAATAGAGGAAAATGCACTATGCCTTCCTCTGGCTTTGACATACGTGTACACATATAGTATACCCACCACAGACTCCACCAAAATCAGTAGTTTCTATACTTTAGGTAAGAAATTCCCAGATAAAAAAAAATTACAACCTTTAATCCCAGCACTTGGGAGGCAGAGGCAGGTGGATTTCTGAGTTCGAGTTCCAGGACAGCCAGGAAACCCTGTCTTCGAAAAAAACCACCCCCCCCCCCAAAAAAAAAAACCAACCAATTTGCTAAATGTGTTAATTTATTATTATTTTTGGACATTGCAAGAATTGACATTGTAGATATAAAATATTCTTTTTAAATATATTATAAAATTTTAAATAAAACTAAAGTGACCTGTGCATGCAGTTGACTAATATTGGTGATGATGTGATACAGTTTATGATTTTTTAAAAGTCTTATAATAGAGTGAAGACAGAACCAAACCATGAATAAGAGTTGGGTGCATTCGCAATCTAAGGAAGCAGGGAAAAGTGTATTTCCTTTTAGTTTCTTCTCTGACCTACAAATTTAAAAGTGTGTTGACTTCTGAGGGTGTTTGTTACCTAGAATGTGGTCTATCCTGGAGACTGCCATGTGTATCAATTGTGGGGTTTAGGAAGTTCTTTTTGCAGTTCACAGTACAGTATTATGTTAGATCTCTCTTCATCATTATGAGATTCCTCCGAGTACTACTCCTACTGCGTCGTACGCATTCGACTCTGTTGTTTTAATTTGATCTTCTGCTTTGATGCTCTCTCCATCACCAGAATGGACACCGACACCTATCATTCTCTGCATGTTTCTCACCGAATCCTGCTACTCTTTGCTTCATATATTTGGTCATACCGAAGTTGTTGCATATGTACTTGTAAAAGCTCCATATTATTTCAGGGGATTTGGTCTTTTGTCATTAAATTATGTCTTTTCATTGACTCATTTGACATAGTCAATGTTGTGTGATACAGTAAACATGGGAACTCCTTAAAACTCCCATTTACATACAATATATCTTCTTCTCATTGTTTGGGGTAATTTCTCTGTGTGCCCTTAAATATAAAATGAATCTCTCACAGCTAATACACCATTGGATCCTGTTTTCTTTTTTAATTCCATTCAGTAATGGTACGTCTTTTGTGTCACTGTTAGTAAATGCTAATCGTTACCATTGCTCATACGGTCTTGCCTTTTTGCTGAGGTCTGTTAGCTGCTTCTTTCCCCTCCATGTCTCTTTACTGCTTCGGTGACTGATGTGGTGATGATTTCTTTCTCATTTTCTTGTGTGTCTTCAGTAGGAGGATAAGCTTTTCAGTACTTACCATGATTATCTAAAGCACCTTATTGCTGTAACAAACGAGTTAAGCTGGTGATGACTCAATGTCAACTCACAGAAGTGTCCTGGACTTTTATTTTGCTCACACTTTTATTATTAGATACCACCATCCTTCATATATGTATCAATGTTTTCACTTTTTATGCCAGAATTAGAACAACTCCTAGGTTAACTTTACCAACTTGTTCTGTTCTCATCTCCACATGTATTTTTCTGTTAGTTTTCTGTGTTTAAATCCATCTATATTCTGTTGAATGTCCTTTTATTTCAACTTGAATGTTTTTCAAGTGAAAACCCACTTTTCTTTTGCTGCTTTAAAAAGTTTCACCTATGATTTGGACAATTTGTTCATTACGTCCTAGTACAGACTGGTTTAGGTTCACCTGGATGTTCGTGTTCTTGGATGTGGGACATTTTGAGCCATTTTTTAAAAAAAACTGTTTTCTGTTCTCCATTTTGTTTAGAAGCTCCCATAGTGTATTCATGACTCTCCTGAAAGTGTCACATACGACCTTACGACTTTCCTCACTCCTTAGTCCCTCATGATATTTTCTCTTGGACTGGATGGCTTTCAAGTCCATCCAGAATCAAGACAGAATCAAGTCAGTGATTCTTCCGCTTTTATTGAACTCTTTTGCTGATTTTTTGGATCATTTTAGTTATTGTGCTTTTTACTTCCCAGATTGTCCTTTATGTCCTATATCATTTCTGCCGCTCTGCCAGCATCCTCATTTTTTTCTACGTTATACCATTTTTTTAATCTCAGATATCAGGCAGCTCCCATCCCTCAGTTCTTTGGGATTGCTCTGCAGATACACATTGTTTCTTAGCACGGGGACATGCTTTTCTGTTTCTCATGTAACTCATAACCTGGGATAGGACTGACGCATTTGAAGGAGTGGTCACTAGAAACTGGGGGACACATGTAAGAGGGAAAATGGGCTGAGGTCCAGGAAGGGCAACACAAAGTGGAGGACTCGCTTCTGGTTTGTCCAGCACAGTTACCAACAGTTATTTCAAAATGACTTGAAATTATTAACATGTAAGAATGGTTGAAGAGACAGAAATGCTTGCTACTCTTATTACACATGGCTTACATATGTTGAATTATAAAAAAAGCAGAGGTGTTCCTTCTATTATAGAGCAAGAAGAAAGCAAGCATTTGCTCTTGTCCCGGTGTTTGCACTGGACTTTCTACAAGGGAATATGCTCAGTGTTAAGCCCAGCAAGAAGCAGGTGGAGGTTGGGGGAGGGGAGCTTGGAAATCATGATTTAGGAGACTTTAACATCTCTGTGGCTTTAATTGCTCAATTAGACATGCTTGCCAGGTTCTGTTTCAGGAGTTTGTAGTATCTTGGCCCCTCTGGCGACTGTCTTCTGCATTCTAATTGGGCCTGTTTCTGTTTTTGCTGTTTTGAAACAAGATTTCACATAACGCTGGGTTGGCCTTGGATTTGCTACATACCTGGGGATGACTCTGAACTCCTGATGCTCTACCTCCTGAGTACTGGGATCACAGGTGTGCACCACCATGCCCAGATGTGCACCACCATGCCCAGATGTGCACCATCATGCCCAGATGTATGGCAGGCATGTGCTTGGGTTCTACAACAGCAATCTGTATACTCTCCCTTTTCCCTGAGTGGCTGCTGCACATCTAGTATGCCAGCTTTCTGCCTGTACCGTGTCAGAACAATCAGCAGATCAGCAGCTTCTGGGAAGTCCTCTCAAATCTTGAGTGCCACCCATATAGCCTGTGTTTCTATTTCATCCTGAGAGGAGCACTTTTGTTTACTTAGTGCATGCCACCTACTTAAAGTCAGGAATTCTCAGAAGCTCTTCTAGCCAGTGTACTTGTAAATCACTTCCCGAAAGTAAACAAGGGATGGACTTGTGTTTTACCACTTTAAGATGTCACTACAGCAAACCCACTTTTAACTGGGCAGATGAGGGCTTTCAAAAGTTAAAACCAAACATGCTGAGCAATAACTATTGTAAGTAGTAGAAAATACACTGGTTACAAGTCATCCAAACTTGGATCAGTTATTACTGCTGCATGCCCATGGAACATGTTCATGCCAACAGGAATGAGGGATATTAGTGGTCATACTCATTTGTATCAGGCTTTTAATGTAGGAGAAAATAAACTACCCCCACCCCCATGTTTCTAATTAGGTTTGCAAGTCTCCTACATCAGCTTTGTACATGGCCCTGGATGATGGCTTCTAAAACCCCCAAACCCACACCACTTTATGAAATTCCGACATTGGCAGGTGGCCAGCAGCACCTCTACACTATATTTACTTCTAACACCATGAAAAAGTCCAGTATCGTTAAGGACGGAGGATGTTGACTCTTTAGGAATGTGATGGAGGTGCAGAGGAGGCCAAATCTCCTCCAGTGAGCTCCCAAGTCCAGATGACTCATTAATCCTTTGCTCTGGGTATTTTCTTGTGATACTTCAACATAAAAAAAAAAAAAATCAAAATTCTTGACTTTTCCACTCATATTAAATATCTTCTCCAAGTCCTCTACTTTCACCAACTGCAACCACCAACCTTGTTCATCACAAGGCTGTCCCTACACTTTGTAGCCTACAGAACCGCGACAGTTAGAAATCAGACTCCAGTCATTCTTGCTGCCTTACGCCCTTCACATGTGGTCAACTCTTGAAACCCACCAGCCCACTTCTGACTCATGTTTCTCTGAGATTCTTGATGGATTATCTAATTCATTTAGGAGCACTTGACAAAGATCCCTAAGCAACTTGCATGCACATAGGACTCATCAAAGCCATGCCTTTAGGTTTCTTACATCTCACTTTATGCCCCTTCCTTACTATAGGCTACACCCAGAGTCCCATTTCACACTGAAATCATTTATTTCAAGGGAAGGAATTTAACCTTATTTTAAATATTTTTATTGACAATCTCATAGGTACAATGTATTTTGTTTATATGTACCACTGCCTTCCTAACGTTTGGCTGATCCATCTCCCATCTTTTCTCCATCTATCTATTGTATTAAAAAATAGCCAATTGAGTCCAATTTGTGCTGCATATATATGCATGGGTATGCATCCACTGGAGCCTGACTTACCAGAGGCCAGACTCTTAAAGAAAACTGACGTTCCTGAAGGAGCCATCTCTCTCCCCCTCCATGCTTCGATTTTGACTTGCTTGATCTTGTTTGGGAGGGGGGTTGGGTGAAACCTAACTTATTAATGATTGTAATACTTGGGATTTCCTAGTTGACCAAATGAGAGAGTTTGGAATGTCAGGAGCCATAATGGGACAAGCTAATAACTAGCAGGCGATCATCCTGAAATGGCCTGCCTTGGATTATATAATCTGCGACAGGTGCACCCTTATTCAGCAAGGATGTAAGGGATTTATTTTAGATTCCTGCTATTAATATGCTTTTACTATTATTATTAAACATATATAACAATCACTAAGTAATATCACACCCCTTTGGAGCAGATCTCTGCAGATCCACGAAGATGTACTGTCTTGTAGTGATGCTATATAGACAAATAGATGACTTCTTAAGTCTTAATGATGATCCTATAAGAATTCCTAAAATTATATCAGTGATTTTACTAAGCTCTTTTATAGTAGGACTGCTATTAGGTCCTTTTCTGATAGTCAAAACTGCAATGAGAACTCTGCCAGTCTCCCAAGTGTCACCATGTAATTGCTCTTAAGGCAGTAACCAGATATTCTCCTACTCAGAGCACATTCCAAGAGGTTGTAAAACAATTAACCAAAGGTCATAAAAAGGGAACTAAGGATTTATTATAGGTGCTGGGACAGAAGATAAAATATTGACTGGGTTTATCTATACAAAACTTCACTAATAACTTAGTTATGGTTTTAAACCTTCAGCAAACCTGTGGAGCTGTGACAGGTGATGAATGTCTAGCTAGATAATTACTCCTAGTGGATATGCATGTAAACATTCTCTGTTGTAAACTTCTATTTCAATTTATGATTTGATTTTTTGTGTGAACTTGTGATGAACTTTGTATCATGTGATCATGTATTCTGAAAGATCGTGTATAAGTACAGAGGACAAAGAGATGAGAGAGAGACAGAATAGAGAACAGAATAGAATTTTTTTTCCCTTTCCCCAGATAGAGTAGAATTTTTCCTCTTCCCCCGCCTAGAAGAATTTTTTCCCTTAGAAGAAGTTTTTCCTTTTCCCCACATAGGATCTTTCTGCTTTTCCCCTTAGATAGCTTTCATAGGAAACTTTTTACAATTTAATAATAAACGCTATAACCACTTTTCTCTAAGTGTCCTTTTTCTTCCTGCGACTTCAGACTAGCAGGGGAAAGTTAGAGCCCAGCAGTTTCTGCTGAGATAGAACAAAGGCCACATTACTTAATCCTCAGCAATTTAAACTACAGGTGTTAGTCACCTAAGCCAGCAGTCTTTTACCCTCAGAAAGAGCAACAAAGTTTTTAGGACTTTTTAGAAGTTATCGTCAGCATTTAAGAACAGTTAGAGAGCTAGAAAGCCCTGAGACCCTCAGACTTTAAAACCATCACCAGAGTCCTACTCTGTGCCACCGCCACTACCTTCTTCGGGCTGGGAGGCTCCTGGCATCGGAAGCCTCCCAGCCCGGAGTGGCTTTATGCCTTCAGATTTCCCTCCACCCTGCCCATCACCAGGGCTGTCCAAATGTATTAATGGCAAATGCTTTCTAGGCTGGGTTTTGTCTTCACCTTAGAAAGGCATCTAACTTTCAGCACTTCAATAAATATAAAGAAAACACAGAGCACAGAGAGCCAGACTTGTATTAGGCTTCATGAAACAAGGGAAAGAAGAACAGTTGGCCTCCAATACAAATATCAGAAGGCATTTTGTAATTGGTTGGTTAATTACCTGTATCCTTCAGACTGAGTTGCCAGAGCAAGGGCCTGGTTTGTGCATATAGAACCCACCTTGCACACACACGGACAAGTCTAGCACATGCAAGAGATAAAGATTAAGCACTGCTCATAGCAACCACTAGAACAGGCATGTCTACAGCACATAACCAATAGTACCAGCAGTGCAAAAAGGATATATGTGGGTGCATGTGAATTGATAAAATGCCAATCCCTGAGAAATCAGCCAGTATTAGTAATAAGCTAACAGCAAGACCCCATCAGCACTTTCCGATTACAAGTGTTTTCCTTGGAGCCAGGTCCGCCAGAGAAATTAGGCAATTTTGACAGTACTTTACAAACTGATTAATAAGAAGTTCTCCCTTGCCCTCTATAACCACTAAATGCCACACAAAGGCTTTCCCAACACTTATTTATAGAGTGACAGAACATTAGCTGCAGACTTAATGTCACCCTGGTTGTAATTTGCATGTTGATAGAAAGTTAACATAATAAAGAGATGTGAAATGAAGCTGGCTGACTAGGAGGAGTGGCCCTGCTAAGATCCATTTCTCTATCCTCATTAGTCCACGGTTTGGCTTACTGTGTTTGTGCTTTCTCTCATTACTAAGGAAATTGTAAAATATGTCCCCAAGGATGCATTACCCAGGCTCCTGGAAAACTGCTTATCAATTTGCAGAACGGATTGTGGAGCCAGGGTGTTCTCCACTGTTAAAAAAGCTGGTGTTCTGCTCTGGAAGCAGCCTCTCACAAGACTTTGGAAAAGAGAGAGCGTGGATTTGAAAGAGAATGAAATGGCAAATTTTCAGGGGATAGATTTACAGTGTTAAGTTTACACAATGCCTGTTAGGATAAGAACAAGAGGCCTTTGGGGCATTGAATCCACACTGGGGCTTATGGTAGAAAAGAAAAATGACAAAAATTATCAGTTTCTAATGATCAGAGAGTTTGGGAGGGATACAGGATTTTTTTTTTTTTTTTTTTTTTAAACCATACTAAGAAGTTATGAGTAAATAGAAAAAGCCAAATTATTTAAAGCTTCTTCTTCTTCCTTCTCCTCCTCCTTCTTCCTTCCTTCCTCCTCCTCCTCCTCTTCTTCCTTCCTTCCTCCTCCTTCTTCCTTCCTCCTCTTCCTCCCCTCCTCCTCCCCTCCTCCTCCTCCTCCCCTCCTCCTCCTCTTCCTCTTCTTCTTCTTCTTCTCCTTCTCCATTATTACTATTTCTACTTACGACTACTACTACTACAATGATAGTTGCAACTTTTCATTCTGCTGGAGAGAAGTAAACACAGAACAGGGTCACTATGGAGTCTGGTTACTGGAGAGTTCTGTCCCTCCATGTCTATCTGCCTGATCTACAGACACCATGCATACTGCCATTTCATTTACAGGAGCGAAAAACAATCATACCTCTCCTTGGTGTTATGAGTCATTTGGTCTACAGAGGAGAGGAAGGAAAGCCATTTAAGCATACGTAGCTCAGAGATGAAAATGTGCTTCATGGTGTCACTGGCAAACTTCTCATGTGCTGGCTCTCCGTGTCACGAGAGAGTGATCCGGTCTCTCAGGTGATTGGGCAGACTTCCTTCCCTATAACTATAGCTCATTCAAGGACCCAATTCTAAGCTCCTTTTAATTCTAAAAGCAGGGAGAATTCTTAGAACTAGGCTGTTGGTTACCGACCAAAGGGCAGACTCCGAGAAACATGAGAGGTAATGCATGGTTTGAAACCTCGAAGATTCTTTCAAATTCTACCATTATCATATATGAGAACATTTTCCTTCTATAAATCTGTTATTACAATGGAGTGGAACTAACAATGAAGGAATAGTTAGGGACAAATCCCAGGGAGTGAGTTTATACAGAAAAGGCCACTATTTACCATACTTTTCAAGTTCAAACTGAAGCAAACAACACTACCCGATACAGTGGCCTAATAACATTTTATTGAAGACTAGTGAGTTCAATCCTTCTCATAACATACAGATATGAAACCAGCCTTTCCCAGCTTAGTGAATGAACCTTGGGGTGATTCCTCAATGTCTCCCACACTTAATGTGTTCACCAGATGTGAACAGTTTTCCTACAGCCCAGCAATATGGAGTCCTCAGAAACCTGCTCCGCTGTGTTTCGGGGAAGTAAAGAAGGAACTGGAATTAAGGTCAAGCAAGCAGGGGCTACACCTGAGTTCTTGGAGCCTAAGGAGGATAGAAATAAAACTTCCTACTTACACTATTTATTTCAAAATTAGGCTCCGTAAATCTAGGTACAAATTGACCTGAGGACACAAGAATGGAGTGCTGCAATTCTGTTACTTAGAAAAACGGAGAAGGAGGAAGAATACTCATAGATCCTCTCCCAAGTCTACCTACATGGGGCTTCTGCCTTGACATGGGTGGGACAGGAATGACGGTAAGGGTACCAGATGACTCTAAGGATGAAAGACCACCAGTTGACATGAAATGAAGGCCTGGTGGGATCTGTGGAGATGGCCATGGCGATGCTGCTGCTTTACATGATTAAAGGTTAGAATAGAAAAGCTCAGGGAGACAAATGGACGGCTGACAGGCTCTGCACACCTCACCACCCCGTCTCTGGGCGGAGATGAACAATGCCACTGAGTTTCCCAACCAGCCACTGGAAGGTTTTGAAACCGAGAAGAAAAACCTCCGAGGGACAAATGTAAAAGAACAAAAGCAACAACACTACGTCCGCACAATGGAGTGGAATCGGTTCTTGCAGCCGCTAAACGAGGAGAGGTGCTGGTGTCAGCCTTGTATTCTACCTGAGTTTAAAATCCTCAGAAAACTCTCCTAGCTCTTAAGCATAAGTCAACTGTGGTAGAACAGTATCAGTGTAATGAGTTTCAGAAAAGCTACAGTGAAGAGAGCAAGCTGAATGGTGTCCATGAGTCTGTTCATAGGCAGGAGGCGGCATTAATCAGGATGCCTGGGGAAGCGCTGTGACCAAGTCTCTTGGCTGATCAAAACACTTCCTTTTTTTTTTTTTTTTTAAATAAGTATCTATAGTCAAGTACAGGCAGAATATAATAAGCCATTTTTAACTAAACAAAGTGGGCTTTCTTTTCTAAAGATGGACACCTAGCCAAACAGCTGCATTTTGCTGTGTATGAGTGACTTATAAATACTGACACCATCGATACATGGCCTTCACCAGGCACAGTCTACACAACTGTGGATGAAGACGTTCAAGTCCCTGAGGTACGGGGGCCACAGAAGGACCAATTCAATTCTAGAAACTGAGTGCTGGGCTGCTCTTTGGATCCTACTGTAGGCACCTTTTAGAGGGCCAGAAAATTTCACATAATATTAGCTATTTTGGTACCAAATAGAAAATAACAGGGGATTATTCCTCATAGCAACCAAGATACACTCCATGGGGATTTATCTCCAATAAAAATAGCAAGACCAAAAAAGCCACAAAATAAGTACATTAGATATTCTTAGACCCTGTTGTTTTAAAGCTGGAAAATGTTACCAAGTCAGTTACAAAGAGTCTGGATAGGTCTTTGATACAGAGGAAAGGAGGGAGGAGCGAAAGAGACAATAGGCATTTGTTCATAGTTTGAAACACCAGAGTCTTCATGTACAAATAGACCTGACTCCGTAGTCTCAGAATCTGATGACTATTGTTCTTGGGATATACACACGGTCATTTGTTACAAGCATGAAGGCAGTAACATCCCATGCCAGCTAAGAGTAAGAGTTCTTGTTAAAACCTGTGTTCTCTTAGAAGCTACTGGTTAGAGCAGCCCCTTTCCGCACTCTTTGTAAGCAGAATTAGATTCTGTACTATTTAGTGAAGAAATCAATGTTCAAATCAATTGACAGAAAGTGATGACATGTGGCACTCACTCAGGCACAGTCAGCGAAAAACAAGTCAAATCTGAGCCAAATGTCTGAAGGTCAGCCAAAGGTCAGGCTGGAATCCTGTCTCAGCAAATTCATACAGAAAATCTACTTCTAGATCTCATATGAATACCGAAGGACAAACACTTTTAAAATAAACATTTCTGAAATGTAACAAACCAAGAAACTGTTAGTGGTGAACAGACTTTCAGGTCAGAATGTCCATCACAACATTTTAAGTTTTGATAATGTTGCTGGTAGACAGTGCTTGTGTAGCTCATTACGTGGTGTTTCTGGTTCTGACAGAGACTAGCAATTTACAAATAGGTCCAAAGTCTATTCTGTAATTCTTGCAGTTTTTCTTCCAGAAGTATGGGCTACATTTGTTGTCCCCTTTGATCAACCACTTGAGACAACCCAGCCACAGACCTACTCTCTGTGGAGGAGGACTACTCAACAGAAGAGAGGAAGGCAGTCCTTAACACCAGTATCTACACGTCATCTGTCTACCTGCACTGAGTTTGTGTGTCGACTGTGTCTATCTGTTTTGGGGCACAACCCACGTCTCTTCTGCATGCTAGGAGAGTGTTCTGCCACTCAGCTATATGCCTATCTCTCCCTCCTTTATATTTTTAAATGGGGCTCACTAAGTTGCCTAGGTTGGTCTTGAACTTGTGATCCTCCTGCCTCTCACTGCAGAAGATGAGATAACATGCTACCAGGCATGGCTTACATTGATATGCTCTAAGAGGAACATTTCCTGCGAGGCTGGAAACCATGTAAATGACCACAAAATACTGTACAGTCATCCACCCTTCCCTGTGGAAGAATATTAAGATGGCTTAATGTACACTTTTAAATACAAATAAATAATAAAAGGAAGGCGCCGAACTGCTAAAGACAATTATGGAAATAAAAACTCGACTACTTTAAAGTACAGTTTCATTCTGATTCCTTAAAAAGCAACGGAAACACGTAGCCCAGAGGAATATACAGAATCATGCTGTAGGCGGCAGGAGAGATGCTCTCTTTTCAGAGTTCAAATGCAGGGAACTTGGCCTTTGTGGGGATTAACAGGTCAGACAAGAAATATATGGTTCCAGCCATCCCTAAAGGAACAGAAAGAAGCACAAGTTATTACACCAAACGGCTCCATTTCCTAAAGTGGCTCTTTTCTTTTTTATCATCAACTTTAAGTCATGAGAAGCATCCTCTAATTCACAGCCTGCGTCCAACATGAGAGGCCCCTAGTGGGGTTCTTGGCTGTCTTTTTATCCAGGAGAGGATAGGAGACAGAATGGAGGCAAACAAGTTCAAACTACTTATTCAAGCCACTCACTTCCTGTCACTTGGCCACATGTTGGGTTCCTTTACCACAGCCTCGTGGCCACTTACCTCCTGGAGGCTCGGTATCTATGCCTGGCTCTATAAATGGTGGCCACCATTATGGCTACTAATATTGTAGTCTGTGGTAATATGCTCACTGACTCATTTTTTAGGCACAGGGTTTCATGTAGCCCAGGCTGGCCTTAAACAAGTAAATGGCCTAAGATGACCCTGTATTGCTGGTCTTCCTGTCTCCACTGTCTCCACTCCTTGAGTGCTGGGATTATAGCGGAGATCGTGGGTGTGCGCCAACATGCCCAGTTTATGTAGTGTGGAAGACAGAACTCAGGGCTTCAGATACACAAGCACTCTGACAACTCAGCTACAGCCCCAGTCTTGCTAACTGACCTGACTCATCAGGAAATAAGGAAGTAGATGTTTAAGAATGAACTGTAAAAACCAGTTTGTGGTCACACCTGGAATTCCAACACATTATCACCAAGCAGAGTGGCAGTAGATCATATTAGAGGCTAAGTCATGAGTGAAAAATACCTTCAAAGAGGGAGAAGGGGGTGTCCGGCGTCCTGCATCCGTGCTCTCCATAGTCTAAACACCACTCAGCAAACTGAAATGAGACCGAGTTCAATGACTCTAGTTATTTCCTCTAAGATCCTAGGAACTCGCAAAAACAGCCTGCATTACTTGGAATAATTCCCAAACTATCAAGATGAGGAGAAAATATTGAGAAACGGGTGATTTGGAGTCAGGGGGATGGCTTGTAGGAGTTTAGTGGGCAGCCCGAACACTGAAGCCAAGGGTCCAAAGAACAAAATGACCCTCCATCCTGCAGCCTTTGCTCCTTCAAGTGTCCAAGCAGAATCTACCCTTTAAAGGGTCAGTAATAGAACTGGAGAGTTCTGGAGGTTCTCCTTAAAGAACACGTTTGTTAACCCTAAGCTCACGGACCCTTTCAACCTCCTAAGGAGCTGCTTCCCCGTGCAGCCTGGCTCTTACCTTACAGGCCCTGTACAGGTACTTCACATCTTGTGTGACGTTATAGAGTGCCAGGAAAGCATAGGCGTTCCCCGCAGCACCGTGACACAGCCCATAGCCCTTCTTCAGTAGCCCGTACTGCCAGATCACATCAGCACACTGATGGGCGTCACACAGGTAACGCTCCTCTTTGAACACCTGCAGAGTCAAGGACATACATGAGTTCCTTCTGTCATCAGGGGTATAAAGCTCTTCCTGCCTGGGAAGGCAAGGTGGGAAAGAAGAGGAAGAGGCATGGCGAGAAGTAATTGGAACGGGAAGTTCGGTATTTCCAATGACAAACTCTTAACACTGACTTGTATCATAGTTAGGTTTTGTCAATTTGACACAAGACTAGGCACACTTGGGGAGAGGGAACCTCCACTGAGGAACTGTCCTCATCAGACTGGCCTGTGGGCATGTCTGTGGGGGTGTTTCCTTGATATCTGATTGATGTGGGGGGAAGGCCTAGTCCACTGTGGGTGGTGCCATCCCCTAGCAGGTAGTCTTGGGTTGTATAAGAAAGAAGGCTGAGCAAAGCAGGGGAAGGCTACTAGTACATAGCACCCCTCCACGGACTCTCCTTCAGTTCCTGCCGCAAGCTCCTGCCTTGGCTTCCCTTCCTGCTGGACTAACCTTCCCTTCCCTTCCCTATTCCAAGCTGCTTTTAGTTAGTGTATTATCACAACAACAGAAAGGAAACTAATGCAACTAGCTTTAAAAAATAACGGCTGGATCCTGTGTGTTTGGTCTAAGCTTTATGTGTGTGTGTCTGTGTGTCTGTGTGTGTATGTGTGACTGATGCAGCAGCAATAATGAACTGGCCACTTGTTCTTATCACCAATCCCCCTCCAAAGTTGCCATACAACTTGAATAACTGACACCCTTTACCATTCGAGTGTCTTTACATACTGGGGAAGAATCTATGAGCGTTATATTTTTGTGTTTGTGTGTGTGTTCTTATGTGTGCATCTGTGTGTAGGTACCTATAGAGGTCAAAGGTCCACATCAGGTGTTTTCACTAATTGCTTTTCACACTACTTTTTAGGATAGCATGTCTCATTCACCCTGGAGCACAAGAACTGGGCAATAATGGCTGACCAGAAGTTCTAGGAATCTTCCTGTGTCCAACTCCAGCACTGGGATTGCATTTTCCTGTATACAATAATTCAGTGGCATTACAGTTGTGAAGGTGCGCACCCAACATCACTTCCATTCTTATCACTACACATTAAGCAGCATTCCCTGTCTCTGTCATTTCCCTATTCTAGAAACTTCCCACTAGCCATCACTCCATGTAAGTGCAATCTCCCCTTCTGTATTGCATCTCTGGGTGTCTACTTATTTTGCTTAGCATGTTTTCAAAGTTAATGAGTATCACAGTCTATATTAGAATTTCATTCCCTTTTATAACTGGATACTATTCCACGGCATGTACACACCATATTTTATCTATAATTTATATGTTGCTGGATAAGGGATGCTGAGCTATTTTTCACATTTGGCTTAGAGCAGAGCTGTTATGGATAGTCATTTCGGGGGGGAGGGAGAGGTCTAGAGTGGAATTGCTAGGCTGTATGTCAAGTGCTTGATTTGTTTAAGAACCAGAAATCGTTCTGTGCCATTTCACATCGCTGCAGCAATGTGTAAGGATTCTGCTGTCAGTCATGCTTTTGGGGTATTTATCGTGGCTCTGGCACTTCTGTTATCATCCTGGTTACTCTGTCAGTGAAGCAGCTTCTGGTGTTATGAGATGGTGTCCATGATGGTAGGATAGACACTGTGAGAATGGACGCTAACCCATTCCACACAATGACCTTAGATTCAACAGCTGTTCATAATCCTTTCATGATTGAGAATAGTGTTAAGTTATAAAAGTGTTTGCTATTTTTATTTTGTTGTTGTTGTTAACCAAGAAAACACAAGGTACCTTGTATGCCTGGATGAGCATATAGATGACCCCAGGGGCACCGTGGCACCAGTGGACAAGCAAGTCTCTGGTGTCATCCAAACATGGAGGGTAGTTGCCGGAAGGGAACTTCAGCCGGCAGACAAAGTCTACACTGGGCTTCACCAAACTATGTAACTTTCCTTGGCTCACCTGAAGGCTGGGCTAAAAAGGAAAAACAGGATTATTAGTTCTGCTGAAGAAAATGACATTCCTAGAACTCAAAATGAGTTTAAAGCCAAACCAGAAAACAAAATCATGCCTAATAGGAAATGTGAAGTCATTAAAAGGCTACATATCTCTTCTGATTTCCTCATCTGCTTGATAGTCTTGTTTTAATCTTTTATGATCTTTAAGAAATGGAACAAATGACAGTCGGGCCATTACTGAACTCTTAAGGCCTCTGCATGTGCTATTTCCAACGACTGCTGTCACGTACATATTCACAAGTACTGTTCCCAAGTCAATGCTTGCAAACAAGGGTAAATAGATGTCTGCTGAGTGCAGAGATACACTGACCACCAAACTTGCCTTCCACGTGAAGACAGCGGTGGTGGATGCTGTCTACAACAGGGAGGGACACGAGAGAGAATGGAGGACCTGAGACCTGATACAGAAGTGTCTCAGGTGGTTCAACACCAAATTGGGAGTGACTTGTATACTGGATTATTCTGATACTAGGATAGAGAGATTTATAAGTCATGGTGATGCAGGGCACGTGGATGTTGTTGGGAATGTAATCTAGTCATTTTCTTTTTGATACTGTTCTTAATTCAGGGCCTGTTCATTCATTCTTTAAAAGGCACAGGGGAGCCGGGTGGTGGTGGCGCACGCCTTTAATCCCAGCACTTGGGAGGCAGAGGCAGGCGGATTTCTGAGTTTGAGGCCAGCCTGGTCTACAGAGTGAGTTCCAGGGCAGCCAGGGCTACACAGAGAAACCCTGCCTCAAAAACAAAAACAAAAACAACAACAACAACAACAAAAAAGGCACAGGGGACAGGGCGTGCAGGCTGAGGGATGCACAGTCGGGATGGTGCTGGAAATGATGAGACATAGTGAGTTCTTAGCATTCTGTGTTCTTTAAGACATGCAAGAATAGTACTTTACATGAAAAATATTCAATATAAAGTATTAAAGCGGAGGGAGCCACTCCCCAGGAGTTATCCAACACCTAGAGGTAGTGCTCTTCAGTGTTCTGTTAGCAGCTACGCATAAGCACGATTTTCATTACTAAAACATTCGTCATTTTGAACAGATAACAACCTTGAAATAGAAAAATCAATACTATGGTTTTCAGATTTCTTATTAGAGCTAGCAAGAGGCAGGATAGGTATCTCTTGACTATCGGATTTAACAACAGGTCAAAAAGGCTACCTGTTCACTGACAGGTACAATTTTGACTCACCTTGAATGTCAGAAGAAACAAATCTTCCTTTCATGAAAGATGTTTAATAATCTACATTTAGTTCTAAAAATAAGAACCACCAAGGGAACATTCCAGAAAAAGGAATTTAAATCTTGGTTGTCAAAAATGCTAATTACACAACTTGTACCAGAAAATAGAATAAGTGAATGAATGAATTAATGAATGCAGGTTGGCCTCTCATCACTGCTCCCAAACTGTGACTATTCTAAAGCAATCACAGGTTGAGAAGAGGTATGACATGGTTTTTATTCTTGCAGCTAGACAGGGACATATACATCCATGCACGCATGCTGGACACACGAGTAGACAATGCCTTCCTCATGTGACACTGTGATTTGTAAAGAAGGAGCACTTGCCTCTGATGCCATAAAGAATCCATTTTCTTTTGCCATTAAATTCTCATTTGCAAACACTAATTGCTGCCTTAGACTAGACACCCTGTAAGTTCTTTGTCTGACCTTCCCCAAATCCAGTTTATCATTAGAGTGAGTTCTGTTAGTCTTCAGTCTTTCTAACTTTGGGTGATGCCTCCTATTACTGTTAGAACCTGAGAACTGTGGGGCACAGCACAAAATCCACTGGGTAATCTTCCCGGCTTCGTTCTCCCAGTGAGCCTTAGGCAGTGTGTGCTCACTGGTTTGCGTTTTTTCTTTCTTTTTTTTCTTTTATTGATTTTTGTTTTTCCTCCTGGAGTTTGTTTCAGTGGGTTTTCTTTGTACTAGGGAATGACACTTGTAACTCAAGGCATTATGTGAGGGACAAGTGCTGTGACACTTGAAGGAGTGCCCTGGCTACTGCACCTCCGTTGAGGTCAGATGAATGCAAGGAGCGTGATGCAGTGAGTGACAGCCGGGCAGACAAATTTGGGATCTGCTCCCCAGCCAAGAGATCTTAGAATCTCACCTTACCCAGCCCTTACCTGCATCAGGTAATAATAAATGCCTGCCAGGCCATGAGCAGCCCCCACGTAATATTCCTGGTACCACTCATACATCAAAGGAGACTTTGCCGCGAAGTTTCTCTTTCTAGATAGGTTTTCCCCAGAGGTTAAGATAGTTTCACAAATCTACAGGGAGAAAGCCAAGCAAAATAACAACATGGTTAGACAAGAAGTACTCTTGGTGGAGGCAAGGACTTCTTGTTAACAAGTACTGAATTACTGGAAGGGAATCAGACACTACCTTCCACCAGGAAGGATGCGGTTCCCTTCTGAGGCATGTGGATGTATTCTGCCTAGCAGACTGCTGGCTCCGGAGGACCTCCAACTCCCTTTATTAGCACCTTTAAGAATCCGCACACCTTTCAAAGAAAAGCACCAACTCCTCCTAGCACTGAAGGAGATACTTGTGTCTGAGAGGTGAGATCTAGCCTCCATCTCCCCCAGAAAGGGCCTCTGAATGATTAAATGGGGTAGGAGGCCTTCTGATTCCCTTGGCTCCCGACTGGGCTTTCCAGAGTGTGAAGCTGTTGGTACTGACTGTGCCTCACCTACAGAGGACAAACACGGTCTTCCTACATGGGATGTACTAAGCAGAGAGACAAAGTAAGCAGCTGCCTAAAACCCTCCTAAACCCACAGGACCGCATTACCTGCTGAATATGGCTCTGAGGGATCTTCTCTTCTCCAAAGTTCTTATTGACAAAAAGCAGAGCAAAGATGTAGCCTATGCGGCCATAGAGCATTTCATTTGGTACGTGGGGATCAATCTTATTTAGGTGAATGAGCCTAGGAATAGAAACATGTGTCTATGATCAGACAGGGGGTCAGACACAGGCATATCAAGTGGTCCATTAAAAAAATATAAACAACACATAAGCATACATACCTAAAATCACAGTTAAAATTAGCCCCATAATGAGTTCACAACAAAACTGGTCAGACACAAGGAGAATGTGCAAGTGAGGCCGAGGCTCCCTGATTCTCCCTCGCGGCTCACATATGCTGGCTCTGAGACTGGTGTTTAAGCAGCGGGGATGGGAGAGCTAGCCAGTGCCGCCTCACAGCATTTAGCCTAGTCTAATGGATGCTCAACTGGCCAGCTTCTCACTCACTTTCACTGCAGCCGGCCAGCCACAATGTAACACATACCAATGGCCTCTACCTGTTATCTTTAGAGACAATCTTGGCTACCAAGTTTTTTTTTTTTTTTTGAATGTGTATTTCTAGATCTATGTACATATAAGAACAAATACATGTATGCATAAGTATTAACCCAGCACAGTTCTGCAACACCTTTCAAGACCTATCAAGCATGCACATTTTTTATAAGTTGCAAAACAATATCCTGTCGAACTGAACATATAATTTATTAGGTTCTCACTGCTGTATACAGTGGAGCTGTCTCAAAGTTTTTATGGGTTCTGTTTCCAGTTAAGTAGCATCAAGTGGACCCCACCCTCTCCCATTGAACACAATGTCAACAACCTGGACAGGATATACAAGGTAGCTATTTGAATACTTTGGAAATGAAATAGCTAACAGTGGGGCAGAATCTGGAATACTAAATTAGAGGTTTTCTTCCTCTTTCAATATTCCCTTGGCCTGACCTCAGTACAGCCAAGAACACAGGGTACCTGCTGGCTGACAGAGATCCCAGGAGTTCTGTCTCAAGGATGAACAGGAAAGGAAGGTCCTTAAAAAACTAGACTGGGTTTCTCTGTCTCTCTCTCTCCACGAACCAGGGAGTAGGCATCAAAAGCCCAGAGCAGAAACAACCACAACGGGAACCCCCAGGAGCTAGATGTTTAAGGGAGAGACTAGAGGCACTGTGGTTCCATGGGAGGGGTAAACCCTGCTGCTTACCTAACTTCTGTGCCACTCAGCCCAAACACAGGCGCAATGATGAATGCACAGCTGGGCAATGAAACCCCAGGCAACCAGAATGTGGGGGAAGACCCCAGGGGTGATACATTTAGAAGAGAACACACAGACTAGGTAGCCGCAACTTCGAGAATGAGTTTGTGTGAGTTTTTGTTTTGTTTTATTGCAGGAGGGGGTGTTCTTGCTGTTTTAGAATTTTTAATCACACGGAGTTTCGAAAATGCACCTCAATTTTCTCTAAATCATCTATGAACTTCAATGGGATTCCATTTAAGTTATTAAAACACTTTACATTTTGATCAAAAGTTGACAAAATGAGATTAGTATAAAAACCCAGGGACTTTCTGGAAAAAAATCAAAGGTTTTCTGGTATTTTACAATACTCAATGTCCCATTTCTAAGAATGAATCCTGATTTTAAAATTCTGTTGTCAGGGTGGAAACTCACTTCTGGATCATCAGCATATGGCTGACCAGCATTGGCAGTATTACAGCAACTCAGATGGATGAATGGCTGTATTGGAACTGTAACCAGGAATCAATAGTGACAGTGACTCAACACTTTCTACCAAAATCTATACCAAGACCTGGTTAATAAAAGCAGTAAGGGATTTGAGGAAATGGCTTTCTTGGTGGAATGAGCTGACAAGATGGCAGGTGTGGACTGTGTGCCGCCTTCCTCGCCCTTTAATGCTAGTCCAGGGGACACTGTGGCTTTCTCTGAGCTATGACAGCAAGCTCTGAGACTACCATATGTGTTGTTATTTCCAGTAAATATTTGCCCATTTGGTAGAACTAGGCTATTGCCCACAGTTTTATTTAACACACATAGCTAAGGTAGCACACAGCCATAACCCTGAGGCTGACAGGATTTACCCAGATCAAAACCACAAGAAACTCAGGCACACAAAACCACATAACTGCTCCAGCAGGTCATCTGCACATCAGTGCATACAGCAGATAGGCTCCAGTTAGGCAGAAGAGCTTTGTGAGACAGGAAATACTCCTCTCCCATTTCCTTCTCTACCTTAGATCTATCACCTAGGGAGGGAGGCACACTTGGTGCCTTAAATGAAGAAGATCTGTTCCTGTAAGCAGAATGAGATCACTGTGTCTGAAGTAGCCGACAGACTTGCAACAAGGGCTGAGGAAAGGTATACGAAACTTATGTTTTAAAAAAATTAAACACATTTTAAAATTTATTTACTCTTTGTATGCATGAGTGTTTCATTTAGTGGTGCGTGTGCGGCACACGTGTGCCTGGTACCCGTGGTGGTCAGAAGAAGGTGTATGGGATCCCCTGGAACTGGAGTCATGGAGGTTGTGAGTCACCATGTGGATGCTGGGAATTGAACCCAGGTCCTCTGTAATAGCAACCAGTGCCCAGCTCTTAATCACCGGGCCCTCTCCATTTCTAGAATAAAGGGTATTTTATGGTTGCTTGCTCCTCGGTAGAAAAAAGGGGCTTAAAAAAGAATGACATGTTGCAAGTGACAGACACACCTCAATTAGCCACGTATGTAAAGGCTTGCCCCCATCTTTACTCTTCTTCACAATGACTGGAAACACACTGGCAGTGAACGGTGTCTCAGGGTCAGGGTCACCATGGCAGACACTTGTCTCCTTGTAATACTCAGGCCATGTGCGTGGCTGATCGCAGTAAGGTTGTTTTTCACCCTCCCTTCCTCCTTCCCTCCCTCTCCCTGTCAAATGGCAGCAATTAGTTTCTCTCTCTCTCTCTCTCTCTCTCTCTCTCTCTCTCTCTCTCTCTCTCTCTCTGAGAAAGGGTTTCTCTGTGTGGCCCTGGCCCTGGTTGTTCTGGAACTTGCTCTGTAGACCAGGTTCTCAAACTCACAGAGATCTGCCTGTCTCTGCCTCCCAAGTGCTAAGATTAAAGGCATGTGGCACCACTGTCCAGCTAATATACATATATATATGTATATTATATATAAGTATATAAATATATTTATATATTTATATATCTATATATCTATATATATATAAATCTATCTATCTATCTATCTATCTATCTATCTATCTATCTATCTATCTATAGTCAAGGTCAATCCTGGGGGTAATAAACGAAAAGAAAAAAATGATGTAGCACTTTGGGGCTACTGAAGCAGGTTAATCTGTAAATACTGGCATTGGCAAGGCTGTATAGGATGTATATGCATATACACACATATATGTATGTGTGTGTATATATATATACATATATTCACATAAATATATTTTTTATTTAAAGTATATATTATATACTTAATTATATACAATGTTTTCTGTTTCTTGGAGGGTAAACTATCTCTGGAAGGATCTGTCTAAGATGTTTTACATGCCTTGTAATCCCACAGTTTTGATCCAGTTGTTTTTCAGTATACACTTATGCAGGTCTTTGAGGAACACAAATGACTGACTGGCACATGTAAATCTCTTTCCAGAACGACTCTACAAAGGGTGCTATTCAGATGTTGCTGCCGTATTTTTCTACTGTAACCTATGCTGAGTAACCAGGCAGTTCAAGGCTCTTTAGGGAAAAAGAAGCGTCACAGCAGCTGAGCAAGCTGGTCCACATCATATATGCCCTGAGCACCTGGGAGGGGCAGGCAGGATCAGTTCCTGGTCATTCTGGGCTTCAGAAGACTCTCCTTTTAAAACCCATTTACAGAAACAGAAGACTTCGTACAGCAGAGCCCTCGACATGGCCCCAGGCAGAGGAGCTTGGCCAGGCCCTCATTTTAAAAAGAAGTTAAAAACATTTGCTAAGAAAACCATACTTTTGTTTTCCCCCTTATGACATAACTTGTATGTAAGTAACACTGGGGCTAAGAAAACAAATCTGTCCACTATATACTCAGCTACTGCAGTGGCCAGAACACACACTTCAAGGTCAGATCAGAATTCTTAATTAAGTATTAATACAAATACATCAATCCTACAGATTTTGGAAGCAAAAATGAACTTGATTTACTTTTGCAAAGAAACTGAAGGTACTATTTAAGATGGAAGACTTTGGTGTCATTTTTGCCCTAGGAAATATAATTATGAACAATTACTGCATTCAGTTCAATGAAGATCTTACCAAAACAATTGAACCACAGTGTTCTCACCTACACTACCACTAGGTGGTGATATACAATTAACATTTTAAAACCAGCCATTTGCACTAGGGCTGCCCATAGAATAGGAATACAGTTTAAACTCTTACAGACACACACTGTACAGAGGCAGCATCTCCCAACAACAGAGTTTAGGCTAATAAGGAACAAGGTATTTCTTTTCAGAATCAGAATTCATCAGCACTCATTAGTGTTTCTGCTTACTAAAGGTAGGCCTTTAAGCCGTGCACTTCACACATTACATTCTGATGATAAAATAATGAGAGCATTTGAAAATCATAAAGGTTGTTTTATGTCTTTTTGAGAGCTCTCAAACCAGAAGCGTATTTCCGTGGTTCTGTTTATCTGTTTGGGTGGGCTGATATTAATAGAAACAAGTTGTTAGAAGAGACTAGCATGTCAGAAAATGTCACTGGAGGAAGAATAAACACACTCAATGACCAGAGTGCCCTGTTAGGCACATAGTGGCACATCCCCAGGGCGCTAATGGAACTTTCTGTCTTGGATTATGTCAAAAGACTTATAATGGGGGGGTTAGTCCTTTTCTAATTCATCTCAATACAACACACATGTCATTCTCTGTCCAAAACTCCATGGCTCCTCCTCACCTTAACATGCTCGCCTCCTGCTGGTGGACTGCTCTATCTGCTATCTGGTCACCTACTGTGGCAGACAGGTGACGCCTTCTATGTGCATTCTGACATCAGGAACTCTATGTAGACTACATAGAATTCTACAGGGAATTTACCAACAGCAGAGAGAACCAGTGAGAGGTTCTGTCAGTCAAGCAGGCCATTTGTATTCACTGGTTCTCATTCATCCCTCCATCCCTCCACCCCATATGGGAAGTTAGAGACCTCCATCCTCCATTTAAAAAGTCCAAGTCCTCTCCATTCTGAAAATGTCTTGGAGGGTCTTTCTACTCCTGGAAGCTAAAGATGCCCAAATGCAAGGTTAGGAACTAAAATCTAAAGGAAACCGATTTCTTTGGATTCTGGTTTCTTTATGTAAACATTATTATTTTTTTTAAATATTTAAGGCATATTTGTTCTTTCAAACTCAAAATTCTGATTTTGAGAGTTTATTCCACCCAAAAAATGCTGGGAAGTGAAACAGGTGGTGTGGCCAGTGGACACAACAAAGACACTGCCAAAGAAAACGAGTGTGTGATCCCCAGAAGGTGAGCCGCCAGGGCAATGGTTCATTAAGAAGCAGAGTAAGCAAGCACACTGACTCAGTCTGATGGTATAACGTAATTCTGGGCTTCGAGAAACCAAACCAAACCAAAGGAATGATTGCCACAAAGCGGGAGGAGATGCAGAAGGTTAAGCAAACACTGCAGTTCCCAACAGAGCTCATGAAACAAAGAAGCCAGGCCGTCAAATGTGGGGCCCTTCGACACCCACATTCACATACGTAAGTGACTGTAAGAACACACACACACACACACACACACACACACACACACACACACACACACACACAGTCTTACTCTATAGACCAGCCAGGGCCTAGAGCTAACTATGTGGCCCAGGGTGGCCTTGAATTTATAGAAATCCTCCTCCCTCAACCTTCCAAGTTGGAAGGCTGGAACATGGAGGGGAGCCACCATGCCTGATCTCACATTCTGTATTTTAACTGTACATAACAAGCTTGCTGGCCATAAATAAAATGTTCTTGAAGTGTCAGAAAAATTTTTAAAAATATGTAAATCACAAAGGTATTTATGACCAAGGTATCAAATAAACAATAAATAATTCTTAGCTTACCCATCGGAGTATTTTAATTTTAATAAAGCAATCATGGCCACTGTTACCATTTTACAGAAAGCGTTTCTTAGGACAGGCCCTTAGGATAAGAGGAGAAGGCTGACTGCATGACACAAAGAGAACATGGCTGCAGCCTATGCTGGCAGGATTCCTCCACACACGCTCCTGAGACTATGTGCAGACAGGGACAAGTGTGCATTTACATTTGTGTAACCAGTATTGAGCATAAACTCCAATCTGTCTCAACACCTTGTTTCCACCAAATACCATTAAAATTCTTAACAAAGCAGGTTACTACTTGGCCACTGTATTTCAGGGAAGGTGACCTTGTGTGTGACACACTGGAACCACTAACATGTATCTGATAGTAATTCAGAGCGATACTGAAGAATACTGTCTTAGAGATCTCAAACACCAGTTGGCTTTAATAAATAAGAAAGGGAGGTTCTGTGTTTCAGACTTAAGTGAGCATCCAACAGTTCTGCACTGACCAGTCATATATCAGTAAACTTGCAATGGAAGAAACTTACTTTGCATAGACTTTTAGAGAAGTTATTGCTTTGTATCATCTATCACTCTGGTCAAGCTTGGTGACAGTATTTTATTTTTTGTGCACCCATGAATTTAATGAAGGTTAGTTACAAGAGCATGAGTTTGGTGGTCGCAAGAGCACGGGAATCTTATCAGCTGCTGTCCCCTACCCTTTTGGCAAAACAGCAGCAGCAGCTTCCCCAGCAGGGCGTATGGGCTCCTCTGAGATGAGCTTTTGACCAGGCTAGTGCCAGACATAGAATCCCTCCTGGTGAGTCGGCCTCAGATCAGTAAGGAAAGAGTTGGTTACCTTTATCAGAGTCATGCTTGCACTGCACCAGCAGGGACATCCTGCTCCGGAGGTCAGCAGTACAAACTACAGGGTTCACAGCTGCTTATGACTGTAATGTCCCCCAGCAGCATCTTCCAGCAAGCACTATGAGAACTAGCCAGCATGCAGAAAGCTTGTGTAGTTTTATATTGAACAATTCTGAGCCAAAGGTTTTTTTTTTCTATATATACTAGATAATGTGGCTTTTCATTTGAAGTTGGACTCTACAACTTGTGGCTTCTGATAGATATAAGCACAGTTATGTATTAAAAATGTTAATGCAATATTAAAAAAAGGGGTGGGGGAAGATGCTGGAGAGATAGCTCAGCAGTTAAGAGCACTGACTGCTCTTCCAGAGGTCCCGAGTTCAATTTCTAGCCACCACATGGTGCCTCACAACCATCTGTAATGGGATCCAATGCCCTCTTCTGGTGTGTCTGAAGAGAGCAATGGTGTATTCACATACATAACATAAATAAATAAATCTTTGTAAAAAAAGCCAATGCATAAGCCATTGATGTTCTGTTCAGGAACTTTTCCCCTGTGCCTAAATATTCGAGGGTCTTCCCCGCCTTCTCTTCTATTAGTTTCAGTGTATCTGGTTTTATGTGAAGGTCCTTTATCCACTTAGACTTGAGCTTTGTACAGGGGATAAGAATGGATTGATTTGCATTCTTCTACATGCTGACCTCCAGTTGAACCAGCACCATTTGTTGAAAATGCTGTCCTTTTTCCACTGGATGGTTTTAGCTCCTTTGTCAAAGATCAAGTGACCACAGGTGTGTGGGTTCATTTTTGGATCTTCAATTCTATTCCACTGATCTTCCTGCCTGTCTCTGTACCAATAACATGCAGTTTTTATCACTATTGCTCTGTAGTACAGTTTGAGATCAGGGATGGTGATTCCCCCAGTTCTTTTATTGTTGAGAATGGTTCTCGATATCCTGGTTTTTTCGCTATTCCAAATGAATTTGCAAATTGCTCTTTCTAGCTCTATGAAGAATTGATTTGCTCTAAGATCAAGAATTGACAAATGGGACCTCATAAAATTGCAAAGCTTCTGTAAGGCAAAGGACACTGTCAATAAGACAAAACGGCAACCAACAGATTGAGAAAAGATCATTACCAATCCTACATCTGATAGAGGGCTAATATCCAATATATACAAAGAACTCAAGAAATTAGACTACAGACAACCAAATAATCCTATTAAAAATGGGGTACAGAGCTAAACAAAGAATTCTCAACTGAGGAAACTCGAATGGCTGAGAAGCACCTTAAGAAATGCTCAACATCCTTAGTCATCAGGGAAATGCAAATCAAAACAACCCTGAGATACCACCTCACACCAGTCAGAATGGCTAAGATCAAAAACTCAGGTGATAGCAGATGCTGGCGAGGATGTGGAGAAAGAGGAACACTCCTCCATTGTTGGTGGAATTGCAAGATGGTACAACCACTCTGGAAATCAGTCTGGTGGTTCCTCAGAAAACTGGACATAGCATTACCTTAGGACTCAGCTATACTACTCCTGGGCATATACCCAGAAGGAAGACCAAGTGTGGATGCCTCGGTACTATTTAGAATGAGTAACAAAATACTCAAGGGTGCAAATATGGAGACAAAGTATGGGACAGAAACTGAAGGAGGGGCCATCTAGAGACCATTCCACCTGGGTATCTATCCCATGTGCAGTCACCAAAGGTAGACGCTGATGTGGATGTCAGGAAGTGCATGCTGACAAGAGCCTAATATATATCTGTCTCCTTAGAGGTCTGCCAGAGTCTGACATATTCAGAGGCAGATGCTCACAGCTAACCATTGATCTGATCAAGGGGTTCCAAATGGAGGAGTTAGAGAGAAGACTGAAGGAGCTGAATGGGTTTGTGGCCCTATAAGGAGAGCAACAATATCAACCAATCAGAGCTCCCCAGGGTCTAAACCACAAGCCTGGGAGCACATAGGGAGGGACTCATGACTCCATCTGTATATGTAGGGGAGGATGGTCTTGTCAGGCATAGGTGGGAGAGGAGGTCCTTGGTCCCATGAAGGCTGAACATCGAGTGGGGGGGAATTCAAGGGTAGGGAGATGGGAGTGAAGGGGTAGGTGGGGGCACATCCTCATAGAAGCAGGAGGAGGGGGGATGGGATAGGGAGTTCCTGGGTGGTGGGGGGAATGGGGTAAGGGGATAAAATCTGAAATATAATGTCCAATAAAAAAAAGCAAAAAGCAAAAGCAAAAACAAAAACAAATCCAATGTAGAAACTGATTTATTATAGTGATTCATAAAATGTTACAGGTAGAGCAAAAGATTCTTTCACTTCCCTCTGTGGTTATAATTTTTATCAGGAAAAAAATTGTTATAATGAGAAAGTACCAGTATATGGGACAAACTTTGGGGAGAATGGAAAACTTCTGTATGTGTACGTATATATGCAAATTATACACCCACCAAGCAACACAAGAGTGAGTCATTCCTTCTTTGTAGTATAAGCACAACTTGAACAGTACAAAAAGCCTACTGATGAACTATACACACAGATCAGAATTATTGTTAGGTACCCATGAGGCTGGTTCTAGCACCCCAAAGATAGGAAATATACTGACAATCACATCCATCACGGGAAATGGGTGATTAATATGCAACCCATGGATATCTTCACTTATGCTTTGAAGCAGGTTATACCTAAAGTGCTCTGTAAATAGTTACATGGTTTAGGGAATAACAAACAATGGCCCAATACCTTTGCGCCATTGCTGGCTGAGTCTACGGATGGGAACCCATGGATACGGAAGGACAATATATAGTAACGAAGGAATTCCTCAACTAACTAAATTGATGACTGTGCGTTTCTAGCAGCAATTATAGGAAAGAAGAGTTAAGAATATGAAACCACAGGAGACTCTGGGATGATCATGTTAGAAATGCAACTCCACCTGCTGACACAGATTCTCAGTGAGGACTCCGAGTGAGTCCTCCACAGGGCTGCCTGCCAATCCAACTGCTTACGAGATCAAGAGTGCTCACTAGCTTACAAAGTGGGATTTCAGGTGTGCTCCCAACCCAGCTAGAATGGCAGTCTCCAATTAGTTTTTGGTCCCTGGTTTATAAGGAGAGACACTTCCTTTTCAAATGCTGATTCTGGGAAGCACCATGAATTAGTCATTCCCTGATCAAGGCTTTGATTCCAGGGAACTGATTATTTGATCTGGAGCATGCCAGTGTCTTCTATTGTGTACTAAGATAAGGATTACATGGCTATTCCTTAACTATAGGTGGAATGTGAGAACTGACCAAAAGCAGGGGGACGGTTTCCCTGCTGAGAGAAAAGCAAACTCAGTGGAAGCCTCTTTTGTTAACATATGCAGAATCCTAATGATGTCTAGGCAACAATCCTCATAAGCAAACATGGTTACCGTGTGATACAATCCTCTGCCTGCTTCTCACTGTTCATCTTGTGGTACAGCACAGCAGCCACGGCCAGGGGACCCGCATCGCCACACAGGAAGGTGATTGAGCGCCTGCTCAGACAGTTTAGGCTTTGCTTTACATAGCTGTGTGCCATCTGTAGATAGGCTGGGTCCCCAAACACACTGTGGAGATGTAGATAAAGCACAGCAATGCCTGGAATACAAGCAGAAAGGGCATGGAGATGAGGAGAGGAAACTCATTCTGTCACTTGGGCGTCTTATCTGCTCATGGGGCTGAGGTTCATGAGCTGTGTGACATCATCCGCAGGTTCCCGTGACTTTCCTTCTAGCTTCAGCTCTAAGAATGAGGCAGAAGGAATCTGTACTTCTTGTATTCCTCACTGTTAAAATTCTGTTAAGTAATAAAAGACTTTTGAAGACTTATCCAAGGCAGAAACACACAGACACATTGGCTGTAACTAATGTTTTTTGGTCAATGGCTGTTCTGTCAATTAATAATGAACAAGAAATATTATCTTTGTGACATAAAGCAATTCAGAGTAAGGGATGAAAAAGTTAACTCCTCTCTCCACAAAAGGTAAACGTTTTGTGTGTGAGAGGCTAGTTTGTGTCACTGAGTCCCAGACTCTGGTTCCCTGTCAAGGACCCCCCCCTTATGCCGATGCACTACTTTGGAGACTAACGTAAGAGCTGCCAGTGACTTTGCTGTGGTCCCCACTCACCTTGCAACTTGTCCTCCCCTAAAGCCTATGGAGTAACTGAGGCAGTGTGTGCAAACCCTTAATACAGACTCCTCTCACAGGGGACAGCGCTCTCCCTCTGAAGCCGGTTCAGTGAGAGGCAGTCAAGATGAGAAGAAGTCAGTCTGCCTGAAGCATTTCCAGAAACACTTTCTCCTGTAAAGTACATTTTCCATCTCATTTACCACTTTAGGAGACACAGAGCCTATGTTTAAATCTAAATTAATAGAGCCAATCTCTTCATGGATTTCAACGCAATGAAAACGCAGTCTGCAGAGTTACTTCTCACTGTACTGAGGGCAATTTTAAATTCAGATACTTTTCTCATTTTGCATGGGTAATCTCCAAAGCTTTGTGTTACAGACAATTCAATTTCACATGTATATTAAGGCCAAGTTTTCATTTCCTGCCAAAGTTAATAACCTTGTCTGCTCTTTCAAAGCAGCGTGGTGTTAGTGATTCCAGAAGTTGATGAGCAGATGTAAGGATGCGCTAGCTCTGTAGACAAGTTTCCAGAGCCATGTGCGTGGTGCGGAGAAAGCCCTCCTTTCTCAAATGATCAACATCAAGAGCTTCTCCCAGAATTACCTCCCTAATGGGCTTCATCGCCACCCACATCACGCACCTGCAGTAATCCACTTAAACTGCTGCCCTTCCACTTCCCTCCTATTCCCACTGCCACTGCAACCCCCCTAATTAAGTGATGTTAGCACCGAAGCCAGGTAATGACACGATTTGTATCTGGGAAAACAGAATGTGATTAATTACAAGCCCAGTGCCGGTTTCCCTTTTGGACCCCTGTCTCTCATGATCAACAACTCCTTTTGTCTTAAGCAGTTAACAAACAAAACCTATTATGCTTCACAATTATAAGACCCCACACATTCCTCAAGAAAACTGTAGAATCTTTTGGTTGGTTCTTTTCTGATGAGCACAGAGCTATGTCTTGGGATCCCTGGAGTCCATTAGCCCCAGGTCCCATTTCCCTCTTCCTCCTGTTCTGGGCTTTGGTGTCAGATCTTGATTAAGCAGTCTGTTCCTTGAGTGTGTGGTCTCTTTCTGCACAAAGCACCCCGACCCTGATAATGCACACGTACCTTCCTCTTTGCACAGATATCAAAGACTTGAGATAGCCAATAAGGTACAGGTGCAAGATGCAGCCTGCAGTCTAGCTGATAAGCAACCAGACCTGGCCTCGGCTGCACACTGGAAATCAGAGCACTGCAAGGCTTTGTATACAAACTGGGCTCCTTCCTCTGCCCACTCCTGCCTTCCAAATGCAGCCGCCTTCAATGATGTCATCTACTTGTTTGACTTCCTGCCTCCAAATTTCTAAGAGAAATTTTTTCCATTTCAGACATTTTTTTTTTTTAAATATTCCCATCTGGTATATGAAGATTTACCTTTTGTAACAGACATAAAAGTTCTTCTCTAAATGCACATCCATTTCTCCTTAAACAATACCCTAGATTTCAAGGTAGAATCAACGTACAGCAGAGGATGGCTTCTGGCTAGGCTTTCAGGAGGGAGGGAGTATTCTCCTCGCACCTTCTTCCTGTATGGGATGCAGAAGTGACAGCATGGCTCATGCAGTGACTGTAGACTGTGAACTGGGACCTCCATTAGGATGCTGGTGATGCTGGGAGATGGTGGTCTCGTACCCTGAGGGCTAACATACAGCCGCACCAGACCCTAGGCTGTGTACTAACACAGAGAGAGAACGTCTTATAAAAGCCACTGCCATTTAAGTATACTGCCACATGCTGTTAAGACCATTCCTAGAGAATAAAGCTCTTTCCAAAGCTAGAGAGGTAGTAGCTGAGGTTTAGTCAGGTGATGGTGGTGGTTTCATTTGAAATGTATCACTCTGAGCAGAGAATAGCATAATGGTCCTTTTCCAAACATCACTACTGCTGCCCTGTCAGAGCTGGACCAGTGGATGCCTGAGGTTAGAGGGTGCAACGAGAGCAGGAGTGAGACACAGGGCAACAGAGAGCCCGTGACAGTGAACCTGCCTGGGGTAAACTAGCATGTGGTGGTTGGGGATGGGTGACAGGCACACACCATGATGGTTGCTCCATGTCCCAGGTCCACAGCTCTGTGGATACCAGCAGCATGGCAGCACAGGCAACCGCCAGGTTCTCAAGGGCAGACTACCACTATGTCCATGAAGAGACACATCTTTAAACACACTGCTGGTTTTTAAAGGGCACTTGATTTCAGGAGGAAGATGCTCGTGTGCTAACACAGCTGAGCAAGGGGCTCCGTACAGTGATTGATGTTCAGAGCCGTGTCTGTCAGAATTTAAACCTATCACAGAACACACAACTTCTTTAAAATAAGACAGCAGCCATTTGTAATTAAGTGTGTGCTTTGGTTTGCGCCTGAACTTTGCACCCTATTTGCTAAGCAAGGACTACAAAAACAGAGATATGCTTCCTGTTTCTATCTTTTAACTGTCTGTACCATACAGAAAATATTCAAATATGATTTACGTTTGGACTATATTTAATTGTAAAAGTAAGCTTCACCTATATTTTTTATTTTAGATGTATTTAATTAAAAATATAAAAGCCTTCTTTTCATGAACCCAGATAAATTTTGACATTTTCATGAGAACAAAACTTTTAAAAGTCTAACATTTTTTTTTAAAATTACATTTTATTTGTCTGAGTGTGTGTGTGTGTGTGTGTGTGTGTGTGTATGCCATGGCACACATATGGAGGTCAGAGGGTGACTTGTGGGCATCTGTTCTTTCCTGCTATACCACGTGGGTCCAGGTGATGGAAATCAGCTTGGTGACTGTGAGGCTTGGTGGCAGGCACCTTCACTCACTGTGCCATCCCACTGGCCAACATTAACATTTAAGGTAAGTATTACCAATTTCTTATCTCGGTTGGTCTACCCCATAACTAGTGTTGTTAAGCTGTGCAAGTTAAGTAAGGTCTTTGGCTTGTAGTATCTTTCAGCTTTGCTCATACACAAGGCTAAAACATGTGACTATCTTAAAGGAGAGTGTAATCCAAGAGGACATACTCAGAGAAGTGGAAAAATCAAAATGTAATTAGACACATTTATTTATGAATCCTACAGTCAGAAAATGCGATCAGCAAGCATCTGGGGAAACATCTTAGTTCTGTGTCTCCGATGTCAGCAATGATTCCCAGTGTGTGTCGGGAGCAGTGGAGAGTACTGGAGAGTTGCCTTTCCTTGGAACAAAGCAAAGCAAACAGACTTGCTATAGTCTTTGTGGTCTGGGAAGCCAGAGAAACGCAGCATGTGACATTAGCACTCCAGAAACCTGCTCTCTCAGCCTTGTCTGTGACGTCCAATGCCAGTCTCTGCTCTCAACTAGACATGTTCATTAAACAGGAAACAAACTTTCAGCTACACCTCCACTTCAAAATGTTCAACAACTACACCGGGCCAGTGGTCGTAGCAGCAGCAGCAATGTTCCTCCATATGAGGAGCGGAGGAAGTCTGGGGCTACCTCAAACTCACCATATAAATGTGGGTTTGAATGTTTGTAACTAATTTACTTTAAGAAAAAAGAAAAGACAAGAAAACACTGTGAGGCCAAAAAACGCTTCTCTGAGAGGCACCCAACCCTGATCTGCTCTGCAGTTTCTCTCTAGAGCCCTGGGGAGGGAGGGCAACTGTTCAGGGACACTTCTAAATCTGCAATTTCCTTACTCAGCTACCGCTCCGAGTACAGCCAGCTGGGGGAAGTAATTAATACTCAGCTTTGCATTTCGGAGGGATCATTAGTTCTATTCTTGACCAATCAGGACCTCACTGTGTCTCAAATGTATACGGCAATGATAAAATATCCAGACACATGGGCCTTCCAAATGTGTCTCTGTAATGCTAGAGAGGACTTCATTTATTCAATAACTTGTCTGCAGTGGTGTCTTTGTCAGAGGATGTCAGCTCCCTGCAGGCCAGGGGTTCTCAAAGACACAGTGCTATGACAGCACCACATTAAGAATGCAGATCATTAGGGAGCTACCAGAGGTGGTCACTAGCACTCAGAAGTTTAGAATGTCAGAATTACTAAAAGAGAGGGGAGGGAGAGTTGCAATCTAAGTGAAAACTGTTGCTTTATTGAGATTTTGAAAGCTCATCATCAATTACTACATTTTCTCCCTTTCAGATTTGGGGAATGTAAGTAAAGTCCCTGAACTCCCATTACCCATCACTCTGCCCTTCTGTATCAAGTTGGTACTTTCTACTATAACCATAGAACTGTTCCTCAATCTTATGTGTCAATGACTGGACATGGGCACACCTTACATCAATGGAATTAGATGGCATTAGGGGCAGCAGTTTCTTCCTGGTGATGACTTTACTATGCACAGCTCAACCCATCAAGGCTAGGTTTCAGTCCAACACCCATGGTGGTATCTGCTCAGCTGTGAGCTCATAGCTGCCTACTGTGGACTGCTGACTGCACAAGGCCCCCAGAGCTTTTCACAGGCAATCTGGGAGGAAAGCAGGCATGATACCTCACCTTTCATTTAATATAACCCCAAACACAGAGGTTCAAAGAGCCCTTCAGACATGCATGCTTTTTCTTTTAGCTATTTCCAAAGCTGCCATGCATTGTGGAGCCAGGATTTCAGAACAAAGGAAACATTACATGTTCCTCCTTTCACTCAGTGTCCAGCAGCCCTCTGCTATGTAAAGGTCAAATACAGAAGCACTGTTAGCCTTTTACTGGACTGGCATAGCAGTTGATAAACAAGCTAAAGTAGTAAGAATGTGGGTTCTTCTCCATGGGTCTAGGACTGCCTTTGCCCTTCCTAGCTGGGCAAACACAACCCTCGCTAAGCCTCCCTAAGGCTGAGCACTCTTCTAAAACCAGAAACAATAGCTTTCATACAGACTCAACGAGTCACGTGGCTCACAGGGTCCCTGGCACACACTGACTAAGTGTTCAACCATTAGACAGTGAAGCTCATTGGATGTTAACTTGCTTTAATCCATCTCTGATCATTCATCTAAAGGAGTAGAGTGCAGAGGGACCATACTCTCCTTCTTCCCACATGTCAGCATCTCTCCTTCTGTCCTGATCTGTGAGGGCAGAGAAATGCCCCTATACAGAAGCCACCTGGTCTTTCATTAGCCTCTTGGAGTCCTCTACCCTCATCTGTTCACTTCTTCCTGTTTGCTAGGCAGGCATGCTCACCCTCGACTATCAGGTGCTCTATGAGTCTAGGGAGAAGTTGAGATCACGGGGTAAGAGAATCCAAGGCCTAAGTGACTGGCTCCTTACTAGTTTTACCAGTTACGGAGCCGATATGGTAAAACTTGTCAGCTAATTTCTGACTTCCAAATGGACTAGGCTAAAGCTGTGATGAACTGAATTATATCCTAACAGACATGAGCTCAACTGAATTTTCATTCTTTTTTCCTTGCACCTAGTTTTAAGTTTTAGGTTAAATAGGCAATGGCAAAGAGCAGTAATGCAGGCAACTACTTCTATTAAACATTGACTATGGACATGACATTCTGTTGAGCAGAAGTTATCTGGAATGGGAATGCCAAGTACAGCTGCAGCCTTTTGGTGTTGTCTGTAAAGGTCATTGCTTAGGCCTGATTTCCTTTCTACCACACACACACGCACGCACGCATGCACGCACGCACGCACGCACGCACGCACGCACACACGCACGCACCTACAAAGCTGATATTAGGAGTCTTTCTCAATTACTCTCAACCTTATTCATTAAGTCAGAGCTTCTTAACTGAACCCATAACTCACTAGTCTAGCTACCCAGACTGCTTCGAGGATCTTGTGTGCACATTCAGAATGCTGGAATTATAGGAAGCTGCCACACCAGCTCAGAATTTACATGGGTGCTAGGGATCTGAACTCTCCTTGTCATCCTTGTGTGGCAAGCACTTTACCCAACTCAGCCATCTCTGCAGTTCCCCTTCTACCATTTGTTCTTGTTTGCTTACAAACACTGCCTTCTGCACACTCAGGACAGCTAAAGCTCACTCTTTAGTAACATAATCTACAGTACAATGGCATCAACGTTATATGTGTAGCTCAGAAAGATTGCAGACAGAGCTCCTGGCATAGTTATCTCTCCAGTGGATGGTAAGAAGAGCTCCAGGGAACCCACTGTCCACATCCAAGCACTGGTTTGAAGGGATGGGTCCTTCTCATGAAGGTGAAGGGGACATCTGCTCAGGGCTCAAAGTAGACACTGAAATGCTGGCGCCGGAACAAGAACCTCTTATAAAGAGAGACTGAACTGCAAAGAAGACAACTGGCCAGAATGATATCTTTCAAGTAAATCCGGTGTCAGCAGTAACTAAGACCCACATACTAATGTGGTAGCTAACAGCTATACATTTGGCAGATCAGAGAATAGCATCTTGAAACACTAATGACATGCACTTAGAGCCCCAAGTTAATATTACTCTAGGGATCACACTGTAGCTCTTATTTAAAACGTTATCTGATACTTGAGAAAGGGACGTGCATGCCAATCTTAGCCTCGTTAACTTCCTGAGTTGGCTACCAGAGCTTAGGTCATGTCTTTCACAGCCAATATGTTTTTTTTTTTTTTTTTTCTTCTCTTTTAAAGTGTAAGTTGTCGCCATTTCTCTGAGGAGTCAGTACAGTGGATTGGGGAAATATGGCATCACATGGAGGCTAGCACTTTTCCTCATGCTAAAGACACCAGAGAGAACAGTCCTCCCTCAGGCTTATTACTCTCTGCGCTTACCTGTCCGAGAAGCAGTGCTTCCTAGCAAACAATTGCTTTTAACAGAGACACTTCCTTGCCCATTAACCAATTATAGCAATAACTCCTTACTCGTCTTTTGTGATTTCATCTTTGGATGCCATCTTAAGATCTTCTACAGTCTTCCCTGGAACAAAAGGCAGCCCAGTTCAGTGACAGGTGGCACTAGTCCCCCCTAAAGTGTCCTGTACATCACTGGACCCATCACAGAGCTGGCCACGGATTTGGTTATAGGGCACCACTCCTGTTGCTATCTGTGGCTGAGTAGCCTGAATGCTTCTCTTGGTCCTCAACTGTCAGCACAGACTCCTGTCGGTCTGCTGGGAGGGGTGGAGACTGTCGACAAACAACCTAATGCCGACGCTGGCACACGACCCACAGTGATTGCTGCGCATTACGCTACAGTGCAATACATTGTAGGGGAAGATTCTGGTGAAGCAATGGGGGCTGCTTACATGAACTATTACTTATTAATGGCTGCCGACTGATCTTAGATGATGGATGAGAACTCACTTGAGAAGATTCCCAACAACCTTTTCCCAAAACAAGCCATTATGAGAAGAATCTTCCTGTTTTATTCTGAACCTACATTGAATATAACCATAGGACCAGAAAATGGGAAAACAAATTCTTCCAAAAGAATGTCAGAGAGTTCAGTTTTCTGGCTGCAATGCTGAGAAAAACTTCCAGGATTTACTTTGTGTCCAATCCTAAACAAACTCCTCAAAGGCCAGACAGCAGTCACCTTTCCCTCTGCTGTCTTGGTATTAAGGCTTAGTTCTTTATTTTTCAAATTCTTTTTATAATTGCAAAAAAAAATATGCCAAACTCTGATTGGTCATATGCAATTCTAAAATGTTATACAGTACAGGTATCCATATCAGAGATCTTAAGAAAATCTTCACTTACAAAACAGACAATAGACACAAATACAGTAATTAGTAGAAAACATGCACACAGACTCACTCAAAACTCAAAGGCCACGACTCATCATGAGCCAGGCTTGCAGGACAGAAGCCTGTTGTTGTAGCCTGCTGGCTATGTAACCTAAGAACTCAGCCTTGCTGTTTCTCTTTCTCAGCTGTGACAGACATGGAAACCTGGGTAGACTCCACACCATGGCACTGTTCTGAGGCACAGAAGAGTGAATTAGAGGAAAGCACTAAGCACGGTGTGTGCCTTCCCCACTAGTCACTGGTGTCCATGCACACACACTCCTGTCACAAAATGTCAGAGTGACTGTTAACAGGGCAGTGCTGCTACCTCTACTCTTTTCTCCCCAGGGCCGTGGAATTCTGTTTCTCCATAACAAGTATAAAAGGGTAAATGCCAGGGATATGGGGCTTAATGACAGCATCTCATAGGTGTAAACATTTAGATTCTGAAAGCACACAGTTAACACTCTCAGTTCTGAAAAATATCCTCAAATTCCACTGAACAATAAAAGCCAAGATAGGTCCTGTTGCAGAACATTGTGTCTGTGTGTGTAATGTGCATGTGTTTGCACACATGTAGACCTATGTATGTGGAGGCCAGAGCTGATGTTGGGTGTTTTCCTTGGTCAATTTATACCTTGTTTGCTGAGACAGGGTCTCTTGCTAAACCTGAAGCTCGCAGATTTGGCTAGTTTAACTAGTCAGTGTGTCTAAGGATATCCTCTTTAACTCCTGAGTGCAGGATTCTAAGAGAATGCTGGATCTGGGATTAAAGGTGGGCTGCTATGCTCTCCCAGTTTTTATCTGGGTGCTAGGAAACTCAGGTCCTCACGCCTGGGTAGCAAGTTCTCTACCCTGAGCCATCTTGCCACCTTATTTACTTTAAGTTCTGTTTAACCACGCACACATTAACTCTTATCAATAACATATTTAGTACACATGTGGTTATTTCAAAGTTTACTCTTATCTGAACCAGAATTAAGTACTAGACCAAACTATTAGGATGAAAGAAACATAATAAATCAGATGGTAGCTTCTAATTGCAATAGTTACCTTGCAAAGCACGTATCACACAGAGGTGCCCTGGTAGGAAGTCAAAGTACCTCGATCTCATTAGTCTCAGGTTTAGCTGAAAGACTGAGAATGGAAAAAGCTACAGTATCCATGTGTTTGGATGCAGGTACGCATGTCGCACTAAACACATGGTGCTACATCTTGCCACCGAGCCCTCAAGGTGGGTAGAGTGGGTGGACAGCACACACCAGGCATCATGGAGCTGGCGGCCTCATTCTGGAGCTGTAAACCTTCAGAATCATGAAGGGCACACAGTATGACTGCAGGGTTTAGTGATGTGACAGATATGTGTATAGTACAAGCAAACAAAGGCATTTAGAGGCCACAAAAGCCAACAGGGTTGAAGGACAAGACAGGAAAAGTGGAGAACTAGGTCATCAGTTAGAGAAGGCAGGAACACGTGTGGAACCAGCCGCAGTCTCTCCTAGAGGGGAGATGCACTGAGCACCAGGCACTACAAGACTGTGTGTTCTGAAATATTTCTCCGCAACAGGATTTTGGAAAATCCACTATGTGTGAGATGAATACTTCGTTTTGAGTTCCTTTGGAAATGAAAAAAAGGGCAAAATATTGCTTTAAAATTATGATTTAAAAATATTATGATTTAAAAATATTTTAAGACCCTAGCAAAGGGCTTCATTCTTATAAAATTCCTGACCCAAGTGGACAGGCATTAGAGAGAATTTATAGATGGGAATAAATAAGGACCAACTGGCTGTACAACATTTATTTAAGACAGTTTTGCTTGTAGACAAGAGCTCTAAGATGCTAATAGGCTTTACCTTAAAGTCTGTTCTTTAGTAATGAAACTCCAGCCAACGGTCTACATGAGCCACCCTTCCTTCCTAACAGGAGTGACCATGTGACTGTGCAACGCCAACCCACACAAGCGGAACCTGAGTGAGGCATCCACAAGGTCGTTCTAAGGGAATACATCTTTCGAGGATTTGAACTAGTGGCTGAGAAAGGGGAAAGCAGTAAGAGGAAACTGAGCCTCTGCTGCCAGCCAAGGCTGCCCCGCCGGTCTTCAGCTGTCTGTGCAAGAAACATAAACTATACTATTTAAACTGATGAATCGAATTCCATTCCAAATCCTAATTCTCCCTGAATCAACACTGGCTATCAGCCACATTTCTACTAGAGAATAAGCTATCAACTTAAAGTTCTAATTAACTGTAATCACAGCCTAGGCTCACACAGACCACACTGTAAGCTAACTACAAGTTGTAACAGCTTTCACTGTCCACCAACAAATGCCCGACAGATGTCAGTGCTGAGAGCTTTGTATGTCTTTTTCTACAATAAAATAGCACTTCCTAAATTAGCAAAAAGAGCAACAAGAAGGTAGTCTTTGCAAAAGGTCACAAATTCCAAATTTCATACTGAGCAAAGCCAAAAGAAAGTATGCTGTTTTTAAAAAAAGCATTATTTTTAGAAAGCTGCCTGGGTGTACATAGATTGCATACAAAGGCACCGGCCATCAGGTGGCCACTGCTTTGACACATTAGCAAGTATTCCTCTCTGATCTTCCTGGATGCAGTGCTCCGTAACCAAACGGCAGCTGCCATGGAAACTGTAAGGTTACTCAGGGCTCACAGATTTTGATTTCCTGTGCCTGAATCAGTGTTCTATCTTAGTTAACTCCGAGCTTTACATGTTTTTGACTGAATGCTGGCCCAGGATGGCCTTATATGAATTAGAACCCTGAAAGAGACAGTTTATTTTACACGGAAATAATGGCATTGTAACAGCGTTCAAAGAGAGGATATTAGGACCCTTGCCTTGAAAGCGATTAGCATTTTTTTTCTACAGGATTTTAAGCTTCTTCAGAAATGTACCAGCAACTGAAGACACCGTCAGCTGCTCCGTGTGCCAGTCTGCCTCAGACACTGCCATGAAGCTGCTTCCAGAGCCAGCATTGAGAGCAAGCTGCTGGAGGATAAGACACTGGCAGCCGGAGAAGACCGTGGCGGAAATGCACTGCAGCCAGAAAGCTTAAACCAGGTGCACTTCACCTCCCTTACAGGAAATATTTCTCTGGACGAAGTATGACTTGTAGCTTCTCAACTAACTAGCAAGTCAGGCTGTTTGACAGACAGCTTTTCCTGACACTGTCAAGTCAGTCATTCAAATCTAAAACCATTTCTCCTCCAGCCTCAAGCAATGTCCTTTATAACACCATGGACCTATCTGAATGGGTGGGTGACTTAGAGATTTTAAGTCCCTTTTTGGAATCTGCTCTGGAACTAAGTCTAGCCATGTGTCTCAGGTCAGAGGTAACAAAATGATGGAAACTTCAAATGTCTTAGGATGAGATCTGAGCCTAGGCCTTCTGCACTGGATAACCTGGCAGGAAACACATGCTGCAACACTTGTGTCGGTACGTGTTCTGTTTTCTCCAAATTCTGTTAATTTAAATAAAGATGGCAAGATTCTTTATTAAGGAGTCTGTCAATTACACTACTGAAATTACATTAGTAATACAGGACACTTTGATAACTTCTTTCTTGACACAAAATGCTTTCCTTCAATTCTCTTAATGTTTCTTATGTTCAGCCTCTAAAACACGTAACAGACTTAAAACTCAACTCTAAGAAGTATGGACCAATGTTAGCTTGCCTTAGGCCAGGTGTGGTGGTACATGCCATTAATCCCAGCACTTGGAAGGTAGAGGCAGGTGGATCACTGTAAGTTTTAAGACAGCCTAACCTATGTAGCAAGCCTGAGGCCACCCAGGGCTAAATGGTGAGGCCATATGTCAAGAAAAACAATTGGTTTCATGTTTCCCTGCAATTATGTTAGAGATGTCCCATGTCTTTCCTGACCAGGAGAAGAAATGTGAGTTCTCACATGCAGAGGGCTGTAGAGAGCCTGCTGTCAGACAGTCTCTCTCACGCGGCAGCTCTCCTTCCCTGGCAGCCCACAGATCAGCTTCCACATTTGTTTGTAAAATGTACATTCCTGGCTTTTGCCTCCCCCAACCCCCTCCAAAGCAGTGGCTAGTTCTTCCCCTCCAGGCTATCAGCAGTGGAGCCTGGTAGACAGCACTTGAAAATCAACCAGTAAGGAGAGCAGAGGAGGTTCAGTCACAGACCTGGCACTGTGTGATCCTTACAGACCATGCTTTGGGATGGCTGTTTAAGGCGACATTTACAGACTTGTTTTATTCCGTGAAGATGAAGCTTCTCTGCCTCTGTTCTAGGAACTCTTCTAATCAACTACATCGTGCTGAAAACAATTGTTTTCCTCACAGTAAACTCCCCAAAGCCAGGCATGAATACCTGCAGTGTGCTTGCCTTGTAGGCTGGGGAGTAGCACACTCCCAGGACACACCTCACGGCCCTGTGACGGTGCTGCCCTGGTTCTCAGCAGTGTGCATGCTAGCTCAGTCAGCACAGTGTACCTGCCCAGCCGGTGTACCCAGTGCCGTCCCGAGGGTCTGCAGACTTCAGCCCTCTCTCCATTTGCTGAAGGAGCTCCCGAATCTTATTGGTCAATCGATGTGAGAACTCAGGAGTCAGCTGCAGAAATTAAGGAAAAATATTTTTAAGAAGAGTAAAAAGTGGATCAATAGTACCTTCATGATGATATTTTCTATTCATGGAAATAAAATATTATCCTGTAAAACTTAAAGCAGCTTTACAGGTTTTCCAGAAACCACATAGGGAACTCACACTATTTAAGATAACATGTTTATTTTAAAAAGTAACCATGAGCCAGGTTATTGCAGTGCATGCATCTGATCCCAACATTTGGGAAGCTGGTGCAGGTCAGCTACTTTGAGGCTAGCCTAGGCTACATAGTCAGACCTAGTCTCAACAGAAAAGAAAGTCATTTTCTTTCTTTCTGTTAATTTTAGACAAGGTTTGTCTGTGTATCCTTGGGTGTCTGGGAACTCAAACTGTATACCAGGCTGTCCTCGAACTCAGAGATTGGCCTGCCTCTGCCTCCCAAGTGCTGGGGATAAAAGCATGAGCCACCAGTGCCCAGCTTAACTCCACTTCTTTATACTGCAGCTGCCTTCCTGGAAGTGGAGAGTAACACCTGCTCCATGGTTTCTTAAAGCTACCCACTCTGAGGCCCTGAGGTTAGTGACAACCATGTGATGGCCTATGAAACCGGTGGACAAGCTGAGGGTCATAGGTCATAATCCTATGATCATTTTAAACATCTCTTTTCAATTTTATTTTTATTATTTTATGTATGGGTGTTTTGATGGCTTTTATGTCTCTGTACTATGTGTGTGTGTGTTTGGTGCCTTGGGAGGCCAAAAGGGGCTGTCTGATCCCCTGAAACTGAAGTTATAGATAGCTGTGAGCTGCCACGTGGGTGCTGGGACTAGAATTTAGGTCCTGTGAGTGTAACAAGTGCTCTTGATTGCAGTCACGTCTTCTGCCTCCCCACCAAGGCATACTCTGTCTAAAGGCAACTGTAAAGCAGTTTTGAAGTACTGTAGAGTCTAAATGACTGTGTGTATTAAAGACTGGTGCCAATGTATCAACTCTTCAGGAGCATACTGTGTCTCCAGACTACAATTCCAAAAAAAAAAAAAAAAAAAAAAAACAAAAAAACACTGAGATTTCAACAGAGGGCTGAGGACCACCACACGTGCAGACAGGTGCTTCATCATGAAAAGACTGCAGTATCAAACCTACACTGGCAATCATCAGAGTCTGTCTGTCTGTCTGTCTGTGCATGCCTGCTCATGCATGCACGGGTAGAGGTTAGAGGTCAACTGTCAAGAGTCAGTTCTCTCCTTCCGCTTGGGTCCTCGGCTCGTCTGCAAGTGCATTCACTTCATGAGCCATCTCAATGGCCCTATAATGTCATTTTTAATAGCACCACCTTAGGTTAGGGAAATCGCGTGAAAACTTGAGTTTGACCTCTAGAATCAGTATATTAAAAAGTGGGGTATACTGGTATGTGCTTATAGCTAGGCATGTGCTTACAGCAGTGTAAACTGGCATGTGCTTATAGTGGGACAAACTGGCATGTTCTTATAGGGGGAATGTTGGCAATGTGCTTATAGAGGGACATGCTAGCATATGCTTATTATCTTAGAGCTGTGGAAAAGAAAGTAGGTTAATTCTTGAGGCTCGGTGGACAGCCAGTCTTAGGTCTACTTGTCAAGTTCCATGCCAGAAAGTCTAGTCTGGAAAAAAAAAAAGACAGCATACAGGGAGCAACGGACATTATCCTTTAAGCTGACACATACGCACATCTCCAGCACACACATGCAAAGAGGCACTTAAGACTGGAGCAAGGCAGTGTCGTAAGTCCTAACGCTAATAATTTTCAAAGATTCGCCTCTGAGAAGCATCCCTGGTGATGTCTATGGCCACTGCAGCACGGAGCACCACGGAGAATCCACAGCTTGACAGACACTCGCCTGTTATTTAACACCCTCTGACAAAAGGCCAGGTCTTCAACGAGACTGGAGGTGCATTTAGTAAGATATGATGAACTTTAATATTAATATAAAAAGGTCTGTATGCCTCACAGAAGTTGAGGAGTTGCTTCGCATGGCCACAAGCCACCTTCTGCACAGAGGCCATGTGTTACGTACAGCCCTTGGTGGTCTGATGTCAGGAGGCCACTGTGAGAGCGCCTCAGATTTGGGACAGGAGTCACTTTCTGCTAGGTACGCATGTTTACAAAGGCGACCTGCATGAGAACACTGGCTGCTTATGGCAGACCACATGACTGAAACGGAACGTGTGAAGAGTCCCGGAAGAGGCCAGGAGACAGACAAGCTCTTTCTGTATCTCTGTCTTAACGTGGAGGCAGCTAGGTCTCCAGGGTCTGACCTTTCAGGTTCAACAAGAGGATTTAAAAACCAATGTCGCTTTCTTTGTAGGATTCCAAAACTATGCTCTACCATGTGCCACCTTGTTATTTGGGGTTTAGTTTGCTTTGCATTTGTGTCTTTTTGTCTCTTAGAAATGATTTAAAGTTAGGCCAGGTATGGTGGCACGTGTCTTTAATCCTAGGATTTAGGAGGTAAAGGCAGATAGAGTCTGGTGAGTTTGAGGGCACCCTGGACTTGATAGTGAGTTCCTAGCCAGCTGAAGCTACATAGTGAGACACAGCCTCAAGAAAGAAAAGAAAAGAATGAATAAATGATTTTGAGGGCTGGATGTGGTCGCTCACACCTAGTACTCAGGAGGATGAGGCAGGAGGATTACTTTGAGTTAAAGGCCAGCCAGTGTGGGCTTTAGTTTAGCATTTCAAAAATCCAAAGAAAACAGGCTAAGACATGTCAGCACACAAAAGCATTAGCTGTGAAACATGACTACCCAGGATTTGATCTCAGATCATGGAAAATGCTGCTTGTAGCAATGCACATCTTAATGCCAGCGCTCCTACAGCAAAATGTCAGGCAGAGACGAGTCACCCAGGCTGTGGGCCAGCTAGCCCGGAGTACACCGCACAGCAGCAGAAATAATAGAGCCTGCACCTCAACAAGGCGGAAGTCAAGAACAGACTCTACGTGGCTGTAATATGTATAGGCCTGCACATCACTCACGTGCAATGTATGCATTAATTTTTTGAAGAAACAAAAGGTAATAACAACGATGATGATGATGAAGTGTGTAAAAGCATTATTTATGAGCAGCCTCAAGCTTTAGACTGAAATTCCATCATTAGGACACTTCTTCAAGTGATTCCTCTGCCAACTCAGCACAAAGCGGCACACCTTCCTGGGGGGGGGGGGGGAGGCTGACTCAAACCTTAGCTTCAGGTCTGCTGAGGTAGGCAGAACAGAGGCCCAGATGATGACAAGGAGGACCCTGGTCTCCAATTACACAAAGCTTTATCCCAGGAGGACATACACGGTGTATCCTTCCACATTGCACCCCCACTGTTCATCCCTCCTACTGTATCATCAACCAGGGTGTTTTCAGGGGTGAGCTGACACCACACAAGCCAGACGTGTAAGTGAACTCCTCGCAGCGACCTAAAACTAAAGATGCTTTTAAAAATGCTTTTCTTTTTTCTTTTCTTTCTTTCTTTCTTTTTTTTTTTCAGTCATAGCATTTCAAAGAAATAAGCTGATAAATGTTTAAAATGTACGGCTACTGGCACAGTGGCATACACTTTTACTCCTAGTGCCGGATCCGCTGAGGCAGGAGGATAGTAATTTCAAGGCCAGCCTGGGATATTGTGAGTTTAGCCTGGGCTACACAGTGAGTGTATACTCTCTCAGGGATTTGTCAAAACCAGGTTTTTCTTCCAATAATCCTATTCCCCAAAAGGCATAAGAAAACAGGTCCCTGGTGTCACACCCCCAGGCTCTCCTCTCAGTGCCTGGTGGTATGCAAACCAGTTTAAGTAGCGTTTTCAGCTTTAAAGAAGGCTTCGAAAAAATGGTAAAATTACACATTATTTCGGCCTGTCAGGTACATTTCTGTCCTCTCCACAGGCCCATTTGCTCTCATTACTCTGTCCAGACTTGCGAACTCACTAAGGAATAACATGGCACCTATGAAAACGCTAGGCTCCTCATCTCCCTTAATGCCACTTAAGGGAGTGAACTTGGAAGACGATTTTTATAACTGACATTCTTACTACCTGAGGTTAGTTCTTCCACTGTTGGGTTGAATTTTTTATTCTCTATCCAATACATTAGGACTCAGTGTATCCCGACTTAAATACTTATGTAAGTCTGATCTAATCACACATCTTTGGCAGGGGACAGATGGGCGTCCCCATCATCTCGGAAGAAGTGATGTCCTTGGGAGCCCCGGGGCTGGGGAAAGAGGGTAGGCTGCGATGCAGGCAAGCCTCAACTCACCCTCCCAGTAGAATCAAAGTAGCTTTCGGCCAGCGATTTGTTATAATCGGCATAAGGATTCGGAAAGGCCCTCTGAGCCATGACGCCGCAAGCGAACCTGCAGAACAGGGGAAAGAGAGATCTCAAGCGGGGCTGGGGCTCGGGGCTGGGACGCGACTGCAGGCGCTTTGGCAGCCCCTTCCCTCCAGGCAGCCCCCGGCTGGCAGCCGCTCGGCAAGCGCGCGGGACAGCGGCCGCGGCTCGGAGCCCCGGGGGAGGAAGGGAGCCCGTTTTTCACCCACGTCCCACGCCCACGAGTGGGGGGTACAGGGAGATGGAGCAGCCCGCACGCCGCTCCAGCAGCTCCGCAAACCGCGCAGCGCCGACAATAACAGACGCGGAGCGTTTACCGCCCGCTTCCTGTAGGCCTGGCCAATCAGCGGGCACGCTAAGGCGGAGGCCCGCCTCCCGCCTTCAGGTTCTTAAAGCCACAACGTACTTTCTGATGCTTTCTCCAGTAGGCAGCGTTGCAGGGGCTCCAGGTTTCTTACACGCATTTTCAGTTCTTAGATTCCGGGAGTTCGAAGCCCCCTTTACCTGCAGAGGGAAAGGACCGCTTTCAAGTCTCCACACCGAAGTCTTAACTACAAATGACAAAAACTTCTAATTTTCTAAAAGGAGGAAAAAAGAGACACAGAAATGAAAATGAAGGAAACAAACATACAAACTAACAAACAAAAAAAAAAAACCCCAACCAACAAAAACAACAAACCCACGTGGCCAGCCAGGCGGTGGTGGCGCATGCCTTTAGTTTCAGCATTTGGAAAATAGGCAGAGATAGGCAAGATGAGTTCAATGTCAGTCTGGTCTTACGGAGTGAGTTCCAGGACAACCAGGGTTTTTATAAAGAAGCCCTGTCTCAAAGAACAAACAACAAACAAACAAAAACTCCACCATACCGTGTGGGCCACCACGCACTATCATCACAAAAAAACAGGATAAGTTAAATACTTTGAGGACATTCTTCAAGGCGCTAGGGAGGCTGTGGACAAGGCATCAGGGAATTTGTGCGAAACTCAAATAAAAAAACCTTAGGAAGTTTAGTCTGCTCAGTAGCCTAAATTAGACTCTGATACTACACTTTGAACCCTTTTTTAAAAAATTAAGGACAAAGACTGGAGAGTCATCTCCGTGCTTAACAGTCTTCTTGGTTGAATTTTTTTTTTTTGTTGGAAATGAAATCCTACCTGGGACACATTGGGACCTCTCTGTTCAAAGAATGTGGGGCTCTAGTCCATGTCTGTGGGCAGGAGAGATGGCTGGGGGCTGAGAGCTCTTGATGCTCTCCAGGAGGTCCAGAGTTTTATTCCCAGCACCCATGAGCTGCTTGCAATCAACACAACAGCTGATTCAATGCTGCCTTCTGGCCTCCATAAACACCCCCCCCCCAAACACACACACACACACACACACACACACACACACACAAACAGAAGGAAGGAAGGAAGGAAGGAAGGAAGGAAGGAAGAAAAGAAGGAAGGAAGGAAGAAAAGAAGGAAGGAAGGAAGGAGAGAGAGAGAGAGGGAAGGAAGGGGAGAGGGAGAAAGAATGAATAAAATAAAAAAATCATAAAATATCATTTCATTTATCCCTCTCTCTTGATTAAGGGGCACCACTTCAGACCCCCGACTCCTGACCTCCTGCTCCTTCTGAACCTCCTCTCCCTCATGTTGACCCCAGTTCTCTCCTGAGAAGTTGCTTTAGACTAACTTAAAAGTTCCAGTTTTTATTTTAAAATAACATTTGATCTTCCAGAAAATTCGTTAGTTCAGTTCTCTCAGCATGTTCATGCAGAGTTAGCAAAGGCTTTAGTGACGACTAAGCTGAAAATATGGAGGTATGGAGGAGCATCTCATAAGAGAGGAAAGGAAAAGGAGTGAGAGGCATTTTATATTATTATTTTTTTGTAATTATATTATGTTAATTATATTATTATTGTAAGTCCAGTGTCCTGATATCCCCTCACCAACTTTACATGAGTGATTGAAGTTTC